>NC_133360.1:3175600-3245600 GCF_030506205.2 Paramisgurnus dabryanus | reverse complement strand
AACTATCAGATGGCATTATTTTAACATGCAGTAGGTCGCCCATCACTAAAAGGTACAATAAAGAATATTTTTGCTTTATTCAAACAAATGATATGACTAAAACAATACCGACCAACACAATACACAATCTATATTTATACTACAGGTCAGTTGAATGCTTGAATCTGATTGGCTGTTAAACATTCTGAGGTGTGTAATTATTTTCTGGGAAACGCACCGCGAACGTAGTTCCAGGCAGCTCTCTTGACCGCATTACGGTTTCATACCACTTTGCACAGTGAACTGTAATAATGGACTAACAAAAACAACATGACAGATGGTTTTCCGAGGCAATAACAGCGCTGTTTAGAGCAGTGGTTCTCAATTCCAACCCTCGGGACCCCCCTCCCAGATCATTTTAGATGTCTCCATATATAAAAACACCTGATTTAGTTCATCAGCTTGTTAGTGTGTTAATTAAGGAGCCTGATGAGTGAAATCAGGTGTTTCATATAAAGAGACAACTACAACATTCTGGGAGAAGGGGCCGAGGACTGGAATTGAGAACCACTGGTTTAGCTCTCTCTCTCATAAATTAATTAATAACTTCATTAGAATGCTATCATTGGCTCAAGCCTCCATTGCCAGCTTTAAAATGACGTTTTGGAACAAGAAAAAGAGCTTTTGGATGAGACGCGGAAGAGATAGTCCTACTTACAATAGCAATTTAAATCCAATAATGGGATTAATCCCTTTCAATATATCATGTGATCGATGTCTTGAGGTGTGGTCACCGTAGTATAAGTGGAATAATTGACTCCGGGCCATTGAATTATTAAAAAAGTGGTGTTACCTCAGGTGTACAGCATTTTTCTAATAATTTAACGGCCCATCGTCAATTATTCCTTACGTATGGCAAACAAACAAACAAACAAACAAACAAAACAGAAATGATTTAGAGACCTCAAATTTGCTACCAGAAAATACTCTCTCCCTGCCAGTTTGCTAAATCTCACAACTTCAAACTTGAAATTTTACTTTAAAAAACCAAACATGCCTTAGTCTCTTTAAGCTACGTAATAAAACCTGATGACTAACGTCTCACAGATAAACACACTGTGACATCAGCTGGTGAGCAGAAACACAAAACGGTCCATTATAAACCCAGATGCTATGTAAGGGATAATGTAGAGGCGGCCGGTAGTTATTGGGAAATAAGCCCCGACAGTGCGATCAGGACCCGACGCGAAGCGGAGGGTCTTGTATCACACTGAAGGGGCTTATTTCCCAATAACTACCGGCTGCCTCTACATTATCCCGATTATTACACGGCTACTTGCCACATAAGAAAAAAAACTGGACATGAATATGAATTTGAAACATTTTATTGGCATATTTGTTTTAAATTAACATTTTTATCCTTTCGCAAAACTTTGCACAGATGCATAAATACCTTATTAAGATCCTCTGCTTCATACTTGTCTGTCTCCATTTTTTTCTCTTTAACCAGTCTTTGAGAAGTTTTAATGCCCATTCTGTATTTTTTTGTGTGTTGGCTTCTTAGCTGTCATGCTCTATTTTGTCAAGTTCAGTCTCAGTAAGCTCTCTGTGTCTTGTCGTGGTTGTCCAGTGTTTGTCACAAGATGGTGCCAAACAGACAGTAATCTTTATTGATCTTTATTGGCGCGGAGCGATTTTACTCGTGCAAGTAGTCCGGCTATGCGTTATTATTTTGGAGCGGTTATTATTTGAAAAGAACGAACCTGCAAATGTCTCAACTGACCAATCAGAATCAAGCATTCCAGAGAGCCGTGTAATAAAGAGAAAGAATTCATGGTACAGACATGAACCAAAGACAAAGTGCAGAGAATTACAGATATTATGTGAAAGAAAGTCTGTAGAGTACAAAACTAAACATAAACAAATTGAGTATGAAACAAAATTCATGTAAATCTGAATCAGATCTTTATTATATTTAAGTAGATGATTTACTCACCACTGACATTAACTGTGAATGACTGATGTATGGTATAACTGCTGCTGGTGCTGCTGAGATCTACTTCATAAAGTCCAGAGTGTTTGGTTATGATGTTTCTAATGTCAAGAGATCCAGTCTTAACATCCAGCTGCAGTTTGTCTCTGAATATCCCATCATGAACATCATCATATGTAGATAAGAAAATAGTTTTTCTGTTGAGTTCAGCTAGAAGAGAGTTTTCATGTTGAAACCTCCACCGTATCACATCATATTTCTTAATATCAGGAACATCGGTGAGTAAAGTAACAGAATCTCCCTCCATCACTGACACTGAATTCATCTCATCTGTATCAACATCAATCACACCTGCAGAGACAAACAGAGATCTGATGATTCAAATCTTCAATCTAAATAAAGGAGATGGATGGCAAACACATCCAGAAGATAATGTCTTTATAAACGGTTGCTTGGGTACTCTGTTATGCAAAGAGTCCAAATTACATTGCTAAAAGATCATTATTTTGTGTAATTGTGTAATGTGTTTACGTGGTTTATGGTTAAAAAACAATAGAAGCAGCCCGCACATTGATCATGCAAAGTTTCGACCATCGGGTCTTCAATATGATTATTGTGCCTGACAAAAACCTGATGGTCTAAACGTTGTACCATTAAATGTACTGTATTGGAGCAGTTTATCAGTGTGCGGGCTTCTTCTATTGATTTTTACGTTTTATTATTCGTTGCTCAGCACCTGTAACCAAATTTCTTGGTTTTTGGATGTGCAGTCCTCTTTGCGAGCTTTTGATCTTAAAAAAACTAATTATTTTCCACTTACTGTACATTATTGTTGCTCTTGTTTGCCCCACCTTTCTGAAACACGTAGATTTTGTACATAGCTCATCATTCGGAAAAGCATGGTGTGCTTTGATTGGCTAGCTATCCAGTGTGCTGTGATTGGCCGAATACCTCAAGCGTGTGGCAGAAATGTGACGCTCCTTACCATATTTGGGAAGTTCAGTTCCCAACAGGTGATAATATCGTCCTTATCAAACAAATTGTTTATCAGTCTGGCTAGGGACTAAACTGACCTTTGAAAAAAACCATAAATAATAAATAAATAAATAAATAAAAAGGTTTTGGTTTCCTAAACTGAAAATAACTTACATTTTAGGTATTACCAATTTAGGTATTCTTTTTTTAAGTTTATCTAACTCTACTATTTACAGTGTAAGCAAAAATGTGAGTGAATTTTAATTTGTTGGGGGCGCAAAAGGGTTTGTGATAGAGACTCAAAATTTGGTGTGGTAACTATTTGGACAGTCTTTTATCAATGTGCCAAATTTCATAACTTTCTATACTACAGTATGGGCTGCCATAGACACAATTGCGGAAGAAAAAGAAGAATAGAAAAGAAGAAAATCTAATTTGATACAATAGTTTGTATTATTATTAAAGCATGTGATACTCACTAACACTGAACGTCCTTCTAATAATCTTCACACTGAAGCGGATCTCTAGTTGATAAAGTCCAGTGTGTTGAGTTGTGATCTTTGTGATGGTGAGATCTCCAGTCTGATTATTCACCTGCAGTCTGTCTCTGAATCTCCTATCAAGAACATCACGTACTGAAAATATATTGGCCTCAACATTTATTTGAGCTATGTGATCTATACCATCAAACCTCCAATCTATTAAATCAACTGTCTCTATTTCAGTATCAGTGTGTAGAGTAAGAGAATCTCCAACCATCACTGACTTCACTTCATCACCAAACACACCTGCACACACAAACAGAAAGAGTCAGATTAAATCTAACAGTCAGTAAAGAGATATCATGAGACTAATAAACCTCATGTGACTTTGAAAAGAACGTGATATTGAAAAGAAATCTAACAGAAAAATATTTAATATGAGAACTGAAAAATATTTTTGAAGACAATAACAACACAATAATGTGGATCTAAAAGTAAAGTTGCTTTGGATTTAAGCGTCTGACAAATGCATTTATAAAGTATCTTTTTTAATATAAATGCACAATCAAAAGTGTTGCAGAAATTATGATAAATCAGCTTACCGTTGATGAATAAAGAGATAATGAAGAGTAAAGAGATCGTCTTCATATTGATGTTGGTGTTGAGTTAATAAAGATTATCAGACAAGTTTTTCAAGTGTTCAGTATTTGATCTCTGAATGTCAGTCGGTAACAGACACCACAAATCCGTCTTAAAAAAAAACATACAAAGAGACTTTTATACTCATGGAGTCTAACTGGTGTCAGCGCGTGAGATGACCGGTCGATGATATTTGATAATAGTGTGTATTTTTAGCTATTTCTATGTTGAATTGTTGAAAAATGTTGAAAAATGGTTTACAATATCTAAATAGATTTTAGAAATTACATTAAAATAATAGCTTTTTCTGAGTTTATAATCGTGAGCTATAGTCTCTGTTATTATTTCATCCCATTCTATTACTTTTTTATGATAAACATGCCCCAAAAGTTTTTAAAATTTAATGAATACTGGTCTGTGCAAAATGTACAGTATATTGCGGTAACTGCGGATGACAGAAGCTCAATGTGATGATTTATGATTGATTAGTGCTAAAAGAAATAGAGGGACTGTCACACTCAAAATACACCAAACCAAATTGTCACTTGCAGTGCCGTTGCTAGCCATTTTGGTGCCCTAAGCATAATTCCTTTATGATGCCCCCCACCCGGACCCGGAGAATTTTTTGTTTTTGTTTTTGTCGGTATAACTTTTTACTTAACATATAACTCAATACCAATAACACAATAGCAGCATCGCAGTAGCCTATAAAACCTAAGAACAGTAAAAAGAGAAAGTAAAATCTTCACAGCTTTGCTGACTTTGTAAACGTATGTAAAATAGCCAACACACACTACACATTTGAAAGTGCAAACTTTTCTTAAGTAAATAGACACATAAAATAATATATAAATATAAAATGTCATTATGAATTATATAAAGCAAACAGTACTGTTGAATTTTGTGCATTATTGCATCTCATTTTATTATGCTTTTAGATTTTTTAGATGTTTTAGCTGTTCTAGCCTCCTGTATTTACAAAATAAGTAAATTTGTGACTTTTATTCCTCTAAATCTTTGTTTTATTTAAGAAGATTGGCTATTCTTGTTTGTAATTATTGATATCATATATTTAACAGGATTGTTAGCCTACAATGTGCACTGCACTGACTGCTAACATTAAAGGCGCTCTAAGCGAATCTGTGTGACGTTACTTTTTGTTGAAGTTTGAACTGTTTTCAAACAAACGGAGCGTAGCTAACTCCTCCCCCTCCCTTCCATGCTTTCATGAACGCGCCCAACCCACACCCCAAATCCTTCAGCAATCAGATAGTGAGGAGATGTTTGCTGTATGTTACAAAAACATTTTTATGGTCTTAAACGTGTGAATTCGCTTAGAGCACCTTTAACTGAAAATCCAACCGACGTCTTTGACGTCATCTGACCATGCATCACACGTCTTTTTTGCATGGTCAGTGCACGTCTAAAATGTCCTCTTCTGGACGTTAATACATAAAACCTGTACATAAAATTTTGCGGCAACTAATTTTGGACAGGGAGACGACGTTGATTTCGGACCAGTAGTACAACATTTGTGCCGTCCTGCGGCGACCCCTTTGGCCGGGGAGAAGACGTTGCCGTCCGACATATGTTTGCTGGGTAGTTTGTACCGCATTGCCAGTACAGCCGTATTACGGCTGATATCGAAGTATGAAGCTGCGTTTTCGCTTCATCCTCGTACTTCTACGCTAGCTATCTTGGTCATCGTGCATCATATGTTAATACCAACAGATACTGTGCGCAGATATGCTTGTACTGCCCACGCTGGGCTCGGCCTAGCCGTCGCACTGTTACAGGTTGCTTATCTGCTGTAGGGATGCAATAAGACCTACATGCAGCCTGTGACTGTATGCATTCTGTTGTGAATCAGCTGAATCAGTTCCTAGAGACTCAGTCATCTGATCTACTTTGTGTTGGCTTACACAGACTGGGTGGGGATTGTGCACCGACTCAGCTAAGCATTGCGCCCCACGGACTTGAGTAATACAACTGGGGCTACTCTTCGCTGTTCTCACGGCATGTTTAAATACATCTCGCATAGCATCAGCAGACGGAATGTCGAGTGACTGCTCTCGAAAACGAACGTTTCGGTTACTATAACCTCGGTTCTCTGAGAGACGAGAACGAGACATTGCGTAAGACACCATGTCACTGCTCAGATCAGCTCTACTGTTCGTTCAATCCAGTGGCGGCTCGTGACTGCTCTTCCGAGGATACGCTAATTCAAAATAAGTGTTCGGATTGTCACGTGTGTGGTTCCCTTTCCAAAATATGTGTCATGCGTGTGGAGAGATCCTGTGCATCACGTGTTTTGTCAAAATAAGTGCCTGCTGGAGACGCGTCAAAACCGTTTATGATAAAAGAGACGCTCACATTCCCTTAATACACGCAAGACACTCCCTTAACAGTAAACTCTGATTACACATGAGATTATGCGAGTATCTAGCACACGCGAGCGTCTCCTTTCAAGTTCAAGTTCAAGGCAGCAGGCACTTATTTTGGCATGACACGTGATGCACACACGATCTCTCAAAGCGCAGAACACATATTTTGAAATGACGAACCACACACATGACAAGCTACATACATGTTGTGACGAACTTCGCATCGTGCGCTTCAAAAAAAGAAGTCACCAGCCGCCACTGGTTCAATCGAAAGAATCTGAGTATTTTGCCGCCTAAACAGGCTATAGATGGTTTCAGCAGTAACAACAAATACTTGGAGTTTAAAGTATTTGATGTGTCGTTTTGTTTGTAATAGCAACAACAGTTCAGAGCGGTGGAGAGGAGATCACGCACACAGATCCATCATTCTGTAAAAGACAAACACATAAACCGGTGAGATCATTCATGTCATGTGTGTTCTGCTTCTGTCTGTATCATTACCTGCATTCTGCATGATTTACAGTATTTATATGTGACCAAGTTTAGTTTGCAAAATACATTTGGATGAGTTTTTCTTTTAGCATCAATACAACGTGAGTACACGAAAAAAATGTGCATTGAAATGTGCATTACATACATGTATGTTTGTTGTGAAAACTCTTGTAATCTGTAAACAGGTTAAAGTTCTTCAGGTGTGTGCTAAAACAGAAACTGTTGGAAACTGTCTAGACAGGAAACTGACCCATACAGAAGCATTAAGGGAGAATAGTGTGATAGTGTGAAAGAGGGGAAATGTAAGAGTAGAAACACAGAAGTCACGTGACAATTAAACAATTATAATTTACTTATTATTGTATAATGACAAATAAACCTCCTATTAGTACACATGTTTCTGTGGAAATTACAGAATTACTGACAGCTGTTTGCCAGTAACTTACTGTAGATTTAAATTTATGTTATTTACTGGAAACAGTAAAAGTTAAATGAACATTAAACATTAACATGGGTTTATCTTTACAAAATAAAACTAAAATAAAAGTCTCATGCAAAGCATTTTGGGAACCAAAATCTGAGGAAAAACACAGAAAAAGATTGATGAAGATTTCCGTTTCCCAGAATGCTTGCATGAGACTGTTATTTTAGTTTTATTGTGTAAAGACAAAGACTTGTTAATGTTTAATGTTCATTTAACGTTGAACAAATTTTTGCCAGTAAATTTAAATCTACAGTAAGTTACTGGCAAACAGCTGCATAACTACAGCAAATGTTTTACAGTCTCTCAAGAGAAAGTCTCAGATTTAAAACTCTTGCACCTTGACATGCGCGTATCGTCGATCTTGGGATTCGTCTAACATGCAACTTGATTTTTTTATCTTGACTAGTGATGAGTTGCTGTACGTCACCACAGGGAAAATAAGACAATCGCTATGTCGGTTTCATGGCGACTTGAAAATGCTGTATTACCTTGATAACACATACTGAGCAATGCAGACGACTGGTCTCTCCATACAAGAGGCGTCTTGAAGCTGTAGTCACTAACAAAGGCTTTTCTACAAAGTATTAAATAAGTGTGTTCAATACTTTTTCCCTGTCATTTCACATTATTTATTATGACTCAACTTGTATACTTAAAGCAACACTATGTAGTTTCCATGTAAAAATGACTTCCAGCTCCCCCATGTGGTTAAAAAGCGCAATAGTGCCTGGTATCAGACACTCTTCTGCAGGCAGGGGCGGGGCTGTGTTTCCTGCCCTCCACCACCACTTTCAGAGTGTGCTTGTAGCAACTAGGAGGCTACTCAGGTTGCAGCAACAGTACAATTTGTTCAGTTAAAAGTTGTTCTATCACTAATAATAATTTTAGAGACATTATTTAAAGGTAAAAAAAACTACATAGTGTTAAATGTTCTGATTTCTTTGTATGAATTCAATATTTGGCTTGATGGCTACATCTGGTGGAAATGTTGTGTCAATAGCACACTTAGAAATCCCCTCACTGATAAAAATGCTAAAGTGTCAAATAATTATTTTCCCCGCTGTATATCCGAGTGAAACAGCTTTCGAAATGATTGGATCATGTTGCTAATTGCTAATCACTGCAATCTTTTCCTGGACCCCAACCATCTGCCATTTTATTTTCATTGCGACTTTAAAGAAAGCTTAAACTGTAAAATATTATCAGAATGTCAGTGATTAAAAACATCAGAGAGTGTGGGTACAACCAACAGGTCATGGTGGTTTTATTTCTTGAGTGCATCTGACACATGAACAGCTTTATTTCCAGGTTAAACTGAAACCTGATGGCTTCAATTTTACACAAAGTGCTATCACAATGAGCTTTGTGCAATATTAAGGTTAATTTTCAAAGATGCACAAATGTCTAGGCTATATAATAATCACTAAAAATCTCACCAGATGCGCATTGTTTTCATCCTAATTGTACCCCTAAACCCAACATCTCGCTAGATTTAACCTTAAAGTAGCTGTATCTCATCTAGCCAGAACCAGAGGAGAAAAATTTGTTGATAAATCTCACTGCTATATTAAGCAGCAGTAGCGCCATCTTGTGTTCACATCTACAGCTGAACCTTTGACTGATAACAGATTATACTTTACACACAAACACACAATAACACAGTCATTTGTACACGGAGAATAAATAATAAATCATCAAATCCTTATTCTAAATTATTTTATGCACTTAATGCATTGGAATATAATAACCATTATTAATACATTTATGTGACTCATCAATATATTTAACTATTAATATAACCACAAGAAATTAGTTTATTATAACTTATATAGCACATAAAGTACACATAAAACATTTACATATTTGATCCCAAAAGACATAGGCCTATTTGGGAATTGGATGCACATTTATTTTAGTCCATGTTGTGTCCCAAATGAAATCACACAGGTGCCAAAATCGTTTGTGTGTTGTTATGTTTACAGTTATCATTCAGACTAAATGCTATGGCACGCACATCTACTTAAATTAACCATACATTTCATCAAATATTAAGCTAATATTCAAATATAATACTGTGAAAGAAATTAGTGTTGAACCGTAAATATTTCATGCAGTACATTTTGTCTATATCTAGAAATAGATGTGAAATCTATCATTAACATTGGAGATTAAACACAAAGAAATGCATGTTATATATAATGTTTATAGATTTATGTCAAATCAAAGGACTATACAGACTATAATATACTCAATAGCACATACAGGTGGATTTCAGACTGCTTTACAGTGTTTTTATTTAAAAATATAAGTAAGTTAAAAAGCAGGTATTTATTTTTTGATGCTCATATGACCTACAAGACGCTGCTGTGTTCATCTTGTGACACTGACGCTGGCCGTTTCCATTCACAAGGCATGTTTGTCGGTGCAAAATATTTTATCAAGTTAAAATCTGTTAGAAAAGCCAAACAACAGATGATCAGAGAATAATAACCAGAGTCACAAATCTTCAAATAAACCACCTATCTATCTCACATTAACTCATCATCTTATATATGTTATATTATATCTATGTCTATTTTATGTTTCACACAGTTTATATTTTACATCTGTTAATAACAATGATTAAAATGTTGCACTGTACACATCTAAATCGTATACTGTTTTTATTTGCATATTTATTAGATGAATAACATTGACTCCTTGCAAAAATATTTTATGAGGCCTTTTAATTAAAATTACCATCACATTCTTAAACTTCTTAATTTTAAACCATAAACATCTGGACGTGCAGTGAGGGGTTAATACACACTAGCAGTGCTAAACCAAGGGTTAATGTTGTCCTTCAAACCTACATGTGTGCAAACATGAGTTTTGCAGTGTCTGTGGTTAAAAGTCAAGATTTGATAAGCGCTTAAAGTTATTAGATATTCATAAACACATCTCTATATCTATGATATGAAACTTCTAAACATTATGCAGATCTGAGATGATTGTTACACCTTAAAAATATTTATATTGTAGATACTTACCAGTTACAGTGACTGTGAATTTCTTGTATGAGGTTTTTCCATCAATGGTTATTTTTACTTCATAAAGTCCAGAGTGATTGGTTGTGATGTTTGTGATGTAGAGAGATCCGGTCCTAATGTTTACAAGTACATTCTTGCTGAATCTCTCATCACCTCCACCGGTTATCTTCTTATTCTGGATTTTAGCTATGAGGGTCTTTTGAAAGGCACCAGATATAAACCTCCACTCGATCACATCATTTGTCTTTATGTTCTCAACACCAGTCTCAAGACGGACAGAACGTCCCACCATTACTGCAATCCATTCAAAAGAAACACAGAACAGAAATTACAACAAGAGCAAGACAATAATGAAAGCAAGATTTTATACATCTTTCACTAGCACTTATATCAATTACTTAAATAAGTAAAATTCTTATGTTATAGTCTCTTTACATACATATATAACCAGGGGCGAAAATCTCATCTAAATGTTGGGGGGGACAATAAACATAAAATTTTTCAAGAACAATTTTTGAAGGGGACACCAATAATACAGGCAAAATTGTACTTGCAAGGAAATGGGTACAGATAGAAAACGTTTCTCTCTCTGTATGAACAGACGCAAATTTAATTTTAATACATATGAATGCAGAGGTGAAAAGAGTAGGCTAATAAAATTTTCTACTTAAGTAATAGTAAAGTTACTTTAATAATATGCTACTTAAGTAAAAGTAAAGTTACTTTAATAATATGTTACTTAAGTAAAAGTAAAGTTACTTTAATAATATTTTACTTAAGTAAAAGTAAAGTTACTGGTCTAAAAATCTACTCAAGTAAAAAGTCATTTTAATTTTAAGAGTTACTTTTTTACAGCGGGGAGAGGTTTCTAGTATAGTTCACAAAGGAAGGATATATACATCTCAAACTATGTTTTTAATTGTAAACATCTCTACAATTAAAGTGCAATAACAAATGTTAATAAAATAAAAAGCTTTTTTATAACTAAGAAACATTTATGGAATTATTTAATGATTTTTACAGGTGAGTTATGCACTTTTGAAGCAAAAATAATATGAGGTCAGCAGCTAAATACAATCATTATATGAAGGTTGTAATTGATGTATTGATGTATGGCAATTCACAAACTCCGTACTCAAGAGCACGAACCCTACCTGAATGAAACAATCGCTTTGCGTCAAAGGCCAGGGGTTTCTTTCATAAGAATTGAATTGAGGGTCTGCATTAGCCCGCGCCTGTCTCGTCCCTCTCCATGGTTCTTTTTGCGCGTTCCCCCGCCCATCAATCAATCATCCGACCGTGGCGCGTCTTTATCACCTTACTTTTTTATTTATTTTTACTCAGTAACGGATATGATTTAACCTGTAGCGAAGTAACCTACAATACTTTAAACATACTTAAGTAAAAGTAAAGTACAGATTTTAAAAACTACTCAAAGTAAAAGTACACAAAAAACTCAGTTACAGCCAGGTGAGTAAATGTAATTTGTTACTTTCAGCTCTGCCTCACCTCTGCATGAATGCATAAAAATGTTTTCTTGATCGTTTATCTGCTTCTGTTCTCAGAAAACAAAATATGTTCATGTTTAGATGTCAAAATAGTCCAGTTTTAAAACATATGAGGATAAACTGATAAGTGATGGGAAACGTTGTATAGCTGATTAACGCGTCGGCTCCGTACACTTCTCTACCACCGGAATGTGTGGTGGTGAGGTAAAAGGGGCGCGGGCAGTGGACCAAACCACTGTGAGGCAAGGGAGGGGGAATCAAAATGTTTAAAACGTTTTTTTGTTGTTGCTCCGTTTGCATTTGTATTGTTTCACTTCTTACACAACTATTTTAAGTATTATAAATCATTAAATTATTTTCAATACACATATTCTAATGATATTTTAGGGGGGACAACCCTCAGATAGGGGGGGTCCTGTCCCCCCCGACCCCCCCGGGATTTCCGCCCATGTATATAACATTTCATCATCTGATAACGAGGACTGAGCTCAAATAATATCATGTTTAATATTAAATCCTCGACATTCAATTTCAGAAGACACACAAAAAAATTTTTATGAACTGTCATAAACTACATGATTTGTAAAAGTCTGACCTACAATAATTTTTATGACATACAAATAATTAAAATAAGTTGCATAGAAATGTATTAGGCCTATATGTATATATCCTTTTTTCTGTCTGTATTTGCATTTTACTGTTTTTTATAATGCTGTATGAAAATGAAAACCTAAACAAAACCATCACAAACACACATTGCATCATCTTTTCATCTTTAATTAATATACACTAGTCAACATTTAATCAAAATCTTTCATAAAAGTTGTTTAAACAAAACCAATTCTTGTCTTAGATAACTTTGATGAACTCTTTTTGATCCACTTCAAATCTTGACAAGTGTATATCAATGTATTCCTAAATATGTAAATGATTCTTACTTGTTTGTATTGTTGCTGTATAAAATCTATAGTGATAGTAACACCCACCAGTTGTTACTGCAACAATAACCAGGACACCAACACTTAATCCAGCTATACCATATGAAGACAAAACTGTAATAACACACAGACACACGACACACACACACACAGAGAGAGAGAGAGAGAGAGAGAGAGAGAGAGAGAGAGATTAATGTAACTGAATCTTATATACTGTATATGTATGACAGACACTATGAGACATCAACACAATAATGTCATACATATAAAATGGATTTGTGAGATGGCTGATTATATATTTTTTCCCTACCTAAATACTGTTTTATGTAAATACTATAATGTTTTATAGTTTATCCTTGTGCATCTTGAACCTGTTAAAAGTAGTAGTAGTAGTTCTCCGACACCTAGCGCAGATGTGCTTTTGGCATCCTTTGCCAGCCCTGTTCCCCTCTCTCCACCCAATACCATTTTTTAGCTAATAAAGTGTGTGTGTGTGTGTGTGTGTGTGTGTGCGTGCGTGCGTGCGTGCGTGCGCAGCATTGGGTCAAAAAGGGTTGAGCCCAGAGATTTTTTAAATATGACCTAAAAATGCGTTTAAACAACCAATGCTTGGTTATATAAAACTGTTTATCGCAGAACAGTGTGTATGTGCTCTTTTTGTGAAGAGACTGACTTCATGAGCACAAAAGTATTCTTGTAGCTTCATGAAATGAAGATTGAATCACATGAACAATGTCTTTATGGGGCTTGACAGTTGTGCATTGCATTGCTGTCTACAGGAGCTCAGTCGTACAGGAAGGTAATTAATAATTTTAGGGTGAACTAATCTTTTAAAAGACAAAAGTTACTCACCACTGACATGAACACTGAATCTCCTCTGAATGGATTGTCTCCTGTTGCTCATCTTCAGTTCATAAAGTCCAGTGTGTTGAGTTGTGATGTTTGTGATGGTGAGATCTCCAGTCTGATTATTTAACTGCACTCTGTCTCTGAATCTCCCATCAGCACCATCATATATATTGTACAGATAGTCTGGTTTATATATTTCAGCTATCCGTGTGTCATAATCAGATGCAATCCACTGTATTTCATAGGTCTGTATTTCAGTATTAGTCTTTAACGTGACCGATTCTCCCATTATCACTGACACTGTCATCACTTTACCTGTGACAACACAAAACACATGAACATTAAAGTCAGATAAACATAAAACAATGTTGATACAAATAATAGAACACACAAAGAAAGAAAATAATCCATTTTAGAAGCACCTACTGTACATTTGTTAATATTATAAAAACTTTAAAATATTAGTATAATGTTAGAAACATTACATCTGTTCAGTCCACAAAAAAAAAAAAAAATGCTGCAATGCTGTGTGCAAGGTTAATCAAATTTGTTATCCAAGTTATTTTAACCTACTATTTTATGTTTTTCAGTATTATATTGTTAAAGTTATAACTTATAAACAAGTTAAAATAATTTAACTTAATTTGTTGAGTTAAAGTAAAACAAAAACTTTTGTTGATATGAATATGAATATTTTTTCAGTGCATTTATCCCAGAAACCTAATAAAAGCCATGTTGATATCACATGGCCAGTATAATGTCATTGAAGGAGAGAAACAGCTCTTACATTATTTCTATATATATAGTAGATTAAACCAGACAAATGTCTAGTAGTAGGAGGGGAAAAACAGTTTGCGGTAAAGGAAAGAAATGGCTACCAGATAAGTTCTCCTTCTGCCAGTACGTCAAATTTCAAACTTGAAACTTTGTTTTAAAAACTTATAAAGATTCAGTCGACCTACAGGGGCTCAATAATACAATCTGACGACCCACAGGTCAGGTCACAGATAAACACAATGTGCCATCAGCTTGTGAGTAGAAACACAAAACTGTCCATTCAGAGATAGAGTTCATGGTACTGACATGAACCAAAGACAAAGTGCAGAGATTGTGTAAAAGAATGACTGAAGAATAGCAGATAACAGCAATATTACATTATATATATCAATGGATCGGAATTATTGAGAGTATCCAAGGACAACAGTAACCAAACTAATAGATTTTAATCCACATCATTACTTAACCAAATTTACATTTGCATTGTTAACAGAATAATAATCTGAAAAAAAATATTATATTGAGAAAGTTGATTGACTCACCACTGACATTAACTGTGAATGACTGATGTATGGTATAACTGGTGCTGGTGCTGCTGAGATCTACTTCATAAAGTCCAGAGTGTTTGGTTCTGATGTTTCTGATGGTGAGAGATCCAGTCTTAACATCCAGCTGCAGTTTGTCTTTAAATATCCCATCATGAACATCATCATATGTAGAAAAGAGAGCAGTGTTTCTGTTGAGTTCAGCTAGAGGAGAGTTTTCATGTTGAAACCTCCACCGTATCACATCATATTTCTTAATATCAGGAACATCAGTGTGTAAAGTAACAGAATCTCCATCCATCACTGACACTGAATTCATCTCATCTGTATCAACATCAATCACACCTGCAGAGACAAACAAAAATATAATTATTCATAAAGAGACAGCAAATAACATCCAGAAGAGAAAATGCTCATAGTTTATAAAAAGTTACTGCAGGAGTGAGTAAAGAAAAAACAGATGGACAGACTTACATCCAGTATTAAAACTATAATGATGTATTTTACCATGGTCTGTTTAAATACTCGATTCTGATTAGCTGGAAGCTGTGCATTAAAACCGTTTAATGCACAGGTAGTTCCATTCAGTTTGATTACAGTTAGAAACTAGATAGTAAAGTTTGAAGACAAACTTTATGTTGGCTTGAGAAAGCGTAGCCTGAACGTTTAAAACGGTTTGACATAAGTTTAGTTTAGTAGGCTATCTGGCTGTTAGTATGTTTAAGTATGAAGGTAGCATGATTTACCATGAAGCTAGCATGATGTTAGCATGATTAGCATGAAGCTAGCATGATGCTAGCATGATTAGCATGAAGCTAGCTTGATGCTAGCATGATTAGCATGAAGCTAGCTTGATGCTAGCATGATTAGCATGAAGCTAGCATGATTAGCATGAAGCTAGCATGATGCTAGCATGATTAGCATGAAGCTAGCATGATGCTAGCATGATTAGCATGAAGCTAGCATGATTAGCATGAAGCTAGTATGATGCTAGCATGATGCTAACATGATTAGCATGAAGCTAGCATGATGGTAGCATGATTAGCATGAAGCTAGCATGATGCTAGCATGATTAGCATGAAGCTAGCATGATGCTAGCATGATTAGCATGAAGCTAGCATGATGCTAGCATGATTAGCATGAAGCTAGCATGATGCTAGCATGATTAGCATGAAGCTAGCATGATGTTAGCATGATTAGCATGAAGCTAGCATGATTAGCATGAAGCTAGTATGATGATAGCATGATGCAAGCATGATTAGCATGAAGCTAGCATGATGCTAGAATGATTAGCATGAAGCTAGCATGATGCTAGCATGATTAGCATGAAGCTAGCATGAAGCTAGCATGATGAGCATGAAGCTAGCATGATTAGCATGAAGCTAGTATGATGCTAGCATGATGCAAGCATGATTAGCATGAAGTTAGCATGATGCTAGCATGATTAACATGAAGCTAGCATGAAGCTAGCATGATTAGCATGAAGCTAGCATGATGCTAGCATGATTAGCATGATGCTAGCATGATTAGCATGAAGCTAGCAAGCATGATTAGCATGAAGCTAGCATGAAGTTAGCATGATTAGCATGAAGCTAGCATGAAGTTAGCATGATTAGCATGAAGCAAGCATGATGTTAGCATGATTAGCATGAAGCTAGCATGAAGCTAGCATGAAGCTAGCATGATTAGCAGGAAGCTAGCATGAAGCTAACATTTATTGCGTTGCTATGGTACTAAGTTTGGTTGCTAGGGAGAAAATTGGCATCCCATAATGATCACCCTTCAAGCCACAAGTAAAACGGTCCAACCCCCGTGTCCCTACAATGTTCTGATGCGGAGATATAAGGCTTTGTTTATTCCGTTGCTAGGGTACTAAGTTTGGTTGCTAGGGAGAAAATTGGCATCCCATAATGATCACACTTCAAGCCACAAGTAAAACGGTCCAACCCCCGTGTCTCTATGATGTTCTGAAGCGGAGATATAAGGCTTTGTTTATTCCGTTGCTAGGGTACTAAGTTTGGTTGCTAGGGAGAAAATTGGCATCCCATAATGATTACACTTCAAGCCACAAGAAAAACGGTCCAACCCCTGTGTCTCTACGATGTTCAGATCCAGAGATATAAGGCTTTGTTTATTATGTTGCTAGGGTCTTCATATTTTGTTGCTAGGGGCGTGGCTTAATACCTCAATAAGAATCCGAAGAGACTGATTGGATGCCTGAGTAAAATGAGCCCACCCCTATGTCTCTATGACACTCTGGTGCAAAGATATCTATCTGGGCTTTTTATAATGGTAGTCTATGGGAGATGTTGCTAGGGTACCCAAAATTGTTGCTAGGGGCGTGGCTTAATAGCTCTGGGGTGATCCTAAGAGACTGATTGGATGCTTGAGTAAAATGAGCCCACCCCCATGTCTCTAAGACACTCTAAAGTGAAGATATTCCATCTGGGACGCTTTTATTCCCTTTTATGGGCATGTTTCCTGCCCCATTATAAGTCAATGGGAAATTTTGGGGGCCTCTTACACCCCAGGGGTACAGCTTACACCCCATTGTGAGGTATGTTCTTACACAGCCTGTCAGCCTCCTTAAATGTGGTAAGCCACAAGTTTCTACAAGTTTCTCACTCGCAGCTTTGACCCGTCAAAGTTTGTCTCAATGTTAAGTCAATGGAAATTTTGGGGTGTTTCAGCGCCCCGTTTAGGAATTCGGAAGGTCCCATCAGTTAGAAAAGATATAGCACACCTCGTCAGATCAGACCGAAAGTCTGTCCAAAGTTTGATGGCTGTAGCTTGAAAGCTCTAGGACGAGTTAGAGTTAGAAATTTTAGTCTCAGAAGAAAAAGAAGAATAATAATAATAACTAGATAGGTACATTTCCTGAAGAAAATGTGAGTGGTGCTTGCCGTGGCAAGTTTCGTGGGACAATTTATGATTATACTCCAAGCCAAAAGTCAAACGATCCAACCCCCGTGTCTCTACGATGTTCTGATGCGGAGATATAAGGCTTTGTTTACTCTGTTGCTAGGGTACTGTATTTGGTTGCTAGGGAAAAAAATGGCATCCACTAGTGATTACCCTCCGAGTCACGAGTCAAACGGTCCAACCCCCGTGTCTCTACGATGTTCTGATGCGGAGATATAAGGCTTTGTTTACTCTGTTGCTAGGGTACTGTATTTGGTTGCTAGGGAAAAAAATTGCATCCACTAGTGATTACCCTCCGAGTCACGAGTCAAACGGTCCAAACCCCATGTCTCTACGATGTTCTGATGTGGAGATATAAGGCTTTGTTTACTCTGTTGCTAGGGTATTGTATTTGGTTGCTAGGGAAAAAAATGGCATCCACTAGTGATGACCCTCCGAGTTATGAGTCAAACGGTCCAACCCCCATGTCTCTACGATGTTCTGATGCGGAGATATAAGGCTTTGTTTACTCTGTTGCTAGGGTACTGTATTTGGTTGCTAGGGGCGTGGCTTGGGAGTGGCCAATGATGTGCCCAGTGATTACACTCCGAGTCACAAGTAAAACGGTCCAACCCCCGTGTCTCTACGATGTTCTGATGTGGAGATATAAGGCTTTGTTTACTCTGTTGCTAGGGTACTGTATTTGGTTGCTAGGGGCGTGGCTTGGGAGTGGCCAATGATGTGCCCAGTGATTACACTCCGAGTCACAAGTAAAACGGTCCAAACCCCGTGTCTCTACGATGTTCTGATGCGGAGATATAAGGCTTTGTTTATTCGGTTGCTAGGGTGCTCAAATTTGGTTGCTAGGGGCGTGGCTTGGGAGTGGCCAATGATGTGCCCAATTTTTACACCCCTAGTCACAAGTAAAACGGTCCAACCCCCGTGTCTCTACGATGTTCTGATGCCGAGATATAACTGTTTGTATTTTATGTTGCTAGGGTGCTCAAAAGTGGTTGCTAGGGGCGTGGCTTAGTAAGTCTGTAAGGATCCTGAGAGACTGATTGGATGCCTGAGTAAAATGAGCCCACCCCCATGTCTCTATGACACTGTGGTGCAAAGATATCCATCCGGGCATTTTATAATGGCAGTCTATGGTATAGGTTGCTAGGGTGCCCAAAATGGTTGCTTTGGTAACCTTACACCCCATTGTGGGGGACGTCCTGACAGAGTCTAGCACCCTCTTCAAATTTAGTAACCCACATGTTTCTATGAAATCCTGGCTCGGACCTATGACCCGTCAAAATTTTTGCAATGGTAAGTCTATGGGATTTTGCCCCATTGACTTTTCATTGGGACACTTTTGGGCACCTCTTACACCCCAGGGGTACAACTTACACCCCATTGTGATCCATGTTCTTACAGAGCCTACCACCCTCTTCAAATGTTGTAACCCACATGTTTCTACAAAATCCTCGAGCGGAGCTATGACTCGTCAAAGTTGGGCGCAATGTTAAGTCAATGGGATTTTTTGGGTGGTTTTTCGCCCCCCTTTCGGAAATCCTGCACCCGATCGCTTATAAAAGTCATAGCACACCTCTCCTCAATAAGCCGGTCGATTTGAGCCCTAATTTATGGGTCTAATACAAACCGTGTGGGACGAGTTACGCGCCGAAAAAGTGTGCAGACATAAGAATAATAAGATATAATAATAATAATAACTAGATAGGTACATTTCCTGAAGAAAATGTGAGTGGTGCTTGCCGTGGCAAAATTCTGGGGAACATATATGATTATACTCCAAGCCAAAAGTAAAACGATCCAACTCCTGTGTCTCTACGATGTTCTGATGCGAAGATATTAGGCTTTGTTTACTCTGTTGCTAGGGTACTGTATTTGGTTGCTAGGGAAAAAATTGGCATCCCATAGTGATTACACTCTGAGTCACGAGTCAAACGGTCCAACCCCCGTGTCTCTACGATGTTCTGATGCTGAGATATAAGGCTTTGTTTACTCTGTTGCTAGGGTACTGTATTTGGTTGCTAGGGAAAAAATTGGCATCCCATAATGATTACACTCTGAGTCACGAGTCAAACGGTCCAACCCCCGTGTCTCTACGATGTTCTGATGCTGAGATATAAGGCTTTGTTTACTCTGTTGCTAGGGTACTGTATTTGGTTGCTAGGGAAAAAATTGGCATCCCATAATGATTACACTCTGAGTCACAAGTCAAACGGTCCAACCCCCGTGTCTTTACGATGTTCTGATGCGGAGATATAAGGCTTTGTTTACTCTGTTGCTAGGGTACTGTATTTGGTTGCTAGGGAAAAAATTGGCATCCCATAATGATTACACTCTGAGTCACGAGTCAAACGGTCCAACCCCCGTGTCTCTACGATGTTCTGATGCGGAGATATAAGGCTTTGTTTACTCTGTTGCTAGGGTACTGTATTTGGTTGCTAGGGAAAAAATTGGCATCCCATAATGATTACACTCCGAGTCACGAGTCAAACGGTCCAACCCCCGTGTCTCTACGATGTTCTGATGCCGAGATATAAGGCTTTGTTTACTCTGTTGCTAGGGTACTGTATTTGGTTGCTAGGGAAAAAATTGGCATCCCATAATGATTACACTCTGAGTCACGAGTCAAACGGTCCAACCCCCGTGTCTCTACGATGTTCTGATGCCGAGATATAAGGCTTTGTTTACTCTGTTGCTAGGGTACTGTATTTGGTTGCTAGGGAAAAATTGGCATCCCATAATGATTACACTCTGAGTCACGAGTCAAACGGTCCAACCCCCGTGTCTCTACGATGTTCTGATGCCGAGATATAACTGTTTGAATTTTAAGTTGCTAGGGTGCTCAAAAGTGGTTGCTAGGGGCGTGGCTTAATACCTATGTAAGGATCCTGAGAGACTGATTGGGTGCCTGAGTAAAATGAGCCCACCCCCATGTCTCTGTGACAGTGTGATGCAAAGATATCCATCTGGGCATTTTATAATGGCAGTCTATGGGAGATGTTGCTAGGGTTCCCAAAATTGTTGCTAGGGGCATGGCTTAAAGGTGCTCTAAGCGAATTGAAGCGTTTTAGACCATAAAACATTTTTTGTTACATACCGGAAACATCTCCTCACTATCTGCTTGCTGCCTGTCTCCTGATCAAACTGTAAAAAAACGCGATCTCTGTAGACAGCCCAGGCTTCACAAACGGCCATATCAACAAATGGCCAAACCTAGCCAGCACAAAACTAAACAAAGTATTCCAGCCAATAAACGACAAGAAGGATTTGGGGGTGGGGGTTGGGCGCGTTCATGAAAGCACGGAAGGGAGGGGGAGGGGGAGGAGTTAGCTACGCTCTGTCTGTTTGAAAACAGTTCAAACATCAACAGGAAGTGACGTCGCACATTATTCGCTTAGAGCGCCTTTAATAGCTCTGGGATGATCCTGAGAGACTGATTGGATGCCCGAGTGAAATGAGCCCACCCACTTATCTCTATGACACTGTAAAGCAAAGATATCCCATCTGGAACTGTTTTATTCCCTTATATGGGCATGTTTCCTGCCCCATTATAAGTCAATGGGAATTTTTGGGTGCCTCTTACACCCCAGGGGTACAACTTACACCCCATTGTGATCCATGTTCTTACAGAGCCTACCACCCTCTTCAAATGTTGTAACCCACATGTTTCTATAAAATCCTCTAGCGGAGCTATGACCTGTCAAAGTTGGGCGCAATGTTAAGTCAATGGGATTTTTCGGGTGGTTTTTTGCCCCCCTTTCAGAAATCCTGCACCCGATCCCTTATAAAAGTCATAGCACACCTCTCCTCAATAATCCGGTCAATTTGAGCCCTCTTTCGTGGGACTACGTTAAACCGTGCGGGACGAGTTACGCGCCGAAAAAGTGTCCAGAAAAAGAAGAATAATAATTATAAACTAGATAGGTACATTTCCTGAAGAAAATGTGAAGTGGTGCTTGCCGTGGCAAAATTCTGGGGACAAAATATGATTATTCTCCAAACCAAAAGTAAAACGATCCAACTCTTGTGTCTCTACGATGTTCTGATGCGAAGTTATAAGGATTTGTTTACTCTGTTGCTAGGGTACTGTATTTGGTTGCTAGGGAAAAAAAATGGCATCCACTAGTGATTACACTCCGAGTCACGAGTCAAACGGTCCAACCCCCGTGTCTCTACGATGTTCTGATGCGGAGTTATAAGGCTTTGTTTACTCTGTTGCTAGGGTACTGTATTTGGTTGCTAGGGAAAAAAATGGCATCCACTAGTGATTACCCTCCGAGTAACGAGTCAAACGGTCCAACCCCGTGTCTCTACGATGTTCTGATGCGGAGTTATAAGGCTTTGTTTACTCTGTTGCTAGGGTACTGTATTTGGTTGCTAGGGAAAAAAATGGCATCCACTAGTGATTACCCTCCGAGTCACGAGTCAAACGGTCCAACCCCGTGTCTCTACGATGTTCTGATGCGGAGTTATAAGGCTTTGTTTACTCTGTTGCTAGGGTACTGTATTTGGTTGCTAGGGGAAAAATGGCATCCACTAGTGATTACCCTCCGAGTCACGAGTCAAACGGTCCAACCCCCGTGTCTCTACGATGTTCTGATGCTGAGTTATAAGGCTTTGTTTACTCTGTTGCTAGGGTACTGTATTTGGTTGCTAGGGAAAAAAATGGCATCCACTAGTGATTACCCTCCGAGTCACGAGTCAAACGGTCCAACCCCCGTGTCTCTACGATGTTCTGATGCTGAGTTATAAGGCTTTGTTTACTCTGTTGCTAGGGTACTGTATTTGGTTGCTAGGGAAAAAATTGGCACCCACTAGTGATTACATGCCGAGTCACAAGTAAAATGGTCCAACCCCCGTGTCTCTACGATGTTCTGATGCGGAGATATAAGGCTTTGTTTACTCTGTTGCTAGGGTACTGTATTTGGTTGCTAGGGAAAAAATGGCATCCTTTAGTGATTACCCTCCGAGTCACGAGTCAAACGGTCCAAACCCCGTGTCTCTACGATGTTCTGATGCGGAGATATAAGGCTTTGTTTACTCTGTTGCTAGGGTACTGTATTTGGTTGCTAGGGAAAAAATGGCATCCACTAGTGATTACCCTCCGAGTCACGAGTCAAACGGTCCAACCCCCGTGTCTCTACGATGTTCTAATGCGGAGATATAAGTTTTGTTTACTCTGTTGCTAGGGTACTTTATTTGGTTGCTAGGGAAAAAAATGGCATCCACTAGTGATTACCCTCTGAGTCATGAGTAAAACGGTCCAACCCCCGTGTCTCTACGATTTTCTGATGCGGAGATATAAGGCTTTGTTTATTCAGTTGCTAGGGTGCTCATATTTGGTTGCTAGGGGCGTGGCTTAATACCTCTTGGCATCCACTAATGATTACCCTCTGAGTCACGAGTAAAACGGTCCAACCCCCGTGTCTCTACGATTTTCTGATGCGGAGATATAAGGCTTTGTTTATTCGGTTGCTAGGGTGCTCATATTTGGTTGCTAGGGGCGTGGCTTAATACCTCTTGGCATCCACTAATGATTACCCTCTGAGTCATGAGTAATACGGTCCAACCCCCGTGTCTCTACGATTTTCTGATGCGGAGATATAACGATTTGTTTATTCCGTTGCTAGGGTGCTCATATTTGGTTGCTAGGGGCGTGGCTTGGGAGTGGCCAATGATGTGGCAAGTGATTACACTCCGAGTCACAAGTAAAACGGTCCAACCCCCGTGTCGCTACGATGTTCTGATGCCGAGATATAACTGTTTGAATTTTATGTTGCTAGGGTGTTCAAAAGTGGTTGCTAGGGGCGTGGCTTAGTAACTCTTCAAGGGTCCTGAGAGGCTGATTGGATGCCTGAGTAAAATGAGCCCACCCCCATGTCTCTGTGACACTGTGGTGCAAAGATATCCATCTGGGCATTTTATAATGGCAGTCTATGGGATAGGTTGCTAGGGTGCCCAAAATGGTTGCTAGGGTAACCTTACACCCCCTTGCGGGGGACGTCCTGACAGAGTCTAGCACCCTCTTCAAATTTAGTAACCCACATGCTTCTACGAAATCCTCGCTCGGACCTATGACCCGTCAAAGTTTTTGCAATGTTAAGTCTATGGGATTTTCCCCCATTGACTTTTCATTGGGCATTTTTGGGCACCTCTTACACCCCAGGGGTACAACTTACACCCCATTGTGATGTATGTTCTTACAGAGTCTACCACCCTCTTCAAATGTTGTAACCCACATGTTTCTACAAAATCCTCGAGCGGAGCTATGACTTGTCAAAGTTTGGCGTAATGTTAAGTCAATGGGATTTTTCGGGTGGTTTTTCGCCCCCCTTTCGGAAATTCTGCACCCGACCGCTTATAAAAGTCATAGCCACCATCTCCTCAAAAAACCGGTCGATTTGAGCCCTCTTTCATGGGACTACGGCAAACCGTGCGGGACGAGTTACGCGCCGAAAAAGTGTGCAGACATAATAATAATAATAATAATAATATCCCTGAGCAATAATAATAGTGATGCTTTGCATAAATGCAAGCACCACTAATAATAATAATAATAAGTATGCAAGATAGTAATAGTGATGCTTTGCATAAATGCAAGCACCACTAATAATAATAAGTATGCAAGATAGTAATAGTGATGCTTTGCATAAATGCAAGCACCACTAATAATAATAATAATAATAATAATAAGTTTAAGTGCAACAACAGTATGTTGGCTTTCTCAAGCCAACATAATTAATCCGCTACTATAAACATTGGTTACCATAGTAACACAGTTACACTTGCAGAGCGAGCGAGCGAGAGAGACGTGAGTGTGTCTCTCTTTAAAGTGCATCTCTCTCTCTCCCTCAAAACATCGCTTCAAAATGATCCCTTACATAATGTAAAGCTTGAGATACTCACTAACACTGAATGTTTTTCTTGTAGTCTTCTCTCCAGTGATCTTTAGTTGATAAAGTCCAGTGTGTTGAGTTGTGATGTTTGTGATGGTGAGATCTCCAGTCTGATTATTTAGATTCAGTCTGCCTCTAAATCTCCCATCAAGAACATCATCATATATTGAGATCATATTGGCTTCACTGTTGATTTGAGCTATGCGATCCTCTGTCTCACCAAACCTCCAATCTATTATATCATATTTCTGTAGTTTAGTATCAGTGTGTAGAGTAAGAGAATCTCCCTTCATCACTGACACTGACTTCACTTCATCACCAAACACACCTGAAGACACAAACAGAGACAATTTGAATTTACAGTATATATATATAAAGGGTCTGTCAATATCGTTGGTGAACCTGGACCACAAAACCAGCCATAAGGGTCCATTTTTTATTGAGATTTTGAAATTGGAATGAATAAGCTTTCAATTAATGTATGGTTTGCTAAGATAGAATAATATTTGGCAGAGATAGAACAAATAAAAAACCTGAAATCTAAGCGTGCCAAAAATCCTTAAATAAAGTTTACGATCCGAAAATAACGTTTTTATATATTTAAAGTAAAACAATTGACAAAATATCTTCATGGGACATGATCTTTACATTACATATTTTTTGGCATAAAAGAAGAAATAAATGTGTTTTGTGGTCCAGGGTAACATGAGATCTTGCACAAACAAATTAAACCAAATAAAAGTGTTTTAAGAAATCTAAAAGAGAAACATTTAATATGAGACTATAACATCAGACAAACATTTATGAGGACTCTAACACTGCATTTAAATGTGGATCTTAAACTAGTTGCTTTTGCATATTTAAATTCTTCTGTAACTAAATAACAAAATTGCTTGCAGTTATTAGATTATTAAACAAATGCACATTTATAAACAAAACTGTTCCAGAAATGTTGCTAAACAAACTTACCATTGATGAATAAAGAGATGATGAAGAGGAAAGTGATCATTTTCATGTTGATGATGGTTTTGAGTTAATAAAGATGATTTGTAAAATATTTTAGTGTCTGATCTCTGAGCCTTAGTCAGTAACAGCCACCTTAAAACCATACAAAGAGACTTTTATACTGATGGAGATTCACTGGTGTCAGTGTGTGAGATGACCGGTTGGTGTAATGCAGAGTCTGTCTCCACTGCTTCTCTCTACTATACAGTTTGATGTGGTTGACTTTAAAGGACAAGTTCGGTATTTTAGACTTAAAGCCCTGTTTTCAGATTGTTTATGGTCAAATAGAATGGTTTTGACTGAAATTTCGACATTTTCGGCTGCCCTGAGAATTTTCGCGTGTTTGTGTTTCAGCTCAGACCTCTACAATGGGTTTAATGGTGCACTGGAACAATCCTTCCTAAAATGCATTAAACTTTCGTTTACGAAGACGTGAAACTCACCGAGTGGTCAAGGGTGTTCACTGATATGCTCACACAAAAATCGCTGCAAAAGATGCTTTCCAACAGCTGTTTTAGCATTCGTTGTTAACTTGTGGACCTATTTTCCCAAACGCCTCACACCCGTACATTCTTCCGCTTAGAGCTTGAATAATAAACACTCCAGCCCAGGTGGTGGCGCTAATCCGCCTTTGCCAATTGCAAGAATAGAAACAAAGTTCCCGGCGCGGAGTAATACCGTACCTCACAGCACAACTAATACATGTCAATGGAGTTGGTAAAAACTACGATAAAACCTGTTGGAATGCGTCTTTTGGAGCGATTTTTGTGTGAGCATACCAGTGAACACCCCTGACCACTCGGTGAGTTTCACGTCTTTGTAAACGAAAGTTTAATGTATTTTAGGAAGGATTGTTCCAGTGCACCTATAAACCCATTGTAGAGGTCTGAGCTGAAACACAAACACGCGAAAATTCTCAGGGCAGCCGAAAATGTCGAAATTTCAGTCAAAACCATTCTATTTGACCATAAACAATCTGAAAACAGGGCTTTAAGTCTAAAATACCGAACTTGTCCTTTAAGAAGTCTTTGGGTTGTGGGTTCATCTACACTGTAAAAAAATTCCGTAGAAATTGCAGCTGGGTTGCCGGTAATTTACCGTAGATTTACATTTATGTTATTTACTGGCAAGAGTTTGTTCAAAGTTAAATGAACATTAAACATTTAGAAGTCTTTGTCTTTACAGAGTAAAACTAAAAAAACAGCATCAAGCAAAACATTCTGGGAAACAAAATCTGAAGCAAAAAACAGAAAAAGGTTGATGATGAGGCTGTTATTGTATAGTTTTATTCTGTAAAGATAAAGACTTGTTAATATTTAAAATGTATTTAACTTTGAACAAACTCTTGCCAGTAAATAACATAAATGTAAATTTACGGTAAATTACCGGCAACCCAGCTGCAATAACATTGTAATTTCTACGGAATTTTTTTACAGTGTAGACTCACACAAGGCACAAAGATGCAAATTCTGACATACAGCACTTTGATGTGTTGTTTATGTTTTTTTAGGTTGCTGTGATGTTTTAACTTACTGTCAGAAAAGATGATAGCAATTGTGAAAACTCATGCTCAACTTTGAAACAAGGTAAACATTATTGTGCTTTTATCCTGAAAGCTCAAGCCCTTCATATAATTTGTGCTTTTGGTCTTTTTCTTACTTGTTACCCAAAACACGTCAAGCAAATTCTGACTGGGATTGACATTTTTTTACATTGTACATGATAATAAAATGTAAATCAATATGAATGTATGTAATTAATACAAATGGTAACTGTTTATACAATATCAGGGAAAATAACTCACAGTTATGTCTTTTTTGTCTTAATTGTGCAGCCCTTAAATTTTATTCATATGCATTGATACACAATAGAAGGCTGATTAGATGAAGGATCATGGATGGATGAATTTTGTGCATATCAGATATCCACCTTTAGCATATAGACAGAATTTTATTGAATTGTGTTTAAAGGGGACATATAATGAAAATCAGAATTTTACCATGTTTATTATAAACAATAAGTGCCATAATAGTAATAAAATAACAAGTGCATGACGTTACAGTTTGAAGAACCAAAGACAGAAACAATTTGACATTTTAATTAAACAAAAACACCAAACTTGATAAACATTATTTTTTTTACAAGAGTTTGGCAGTTTATGGTTCTGTGATTTTTGTAACTGCTTAGAAGATCATTTTGATGACCCGAATTAACACATTATAGCCAAATTTGTGCAAAGCTTAATTTTTTAAGAAAATAAAGGAAACCAAGAAAAGGGGCTTCTATATAAATCAGTGAATGTGACGTTTCTGCACTGCAAGTATGCAGTCACTAGATGGCGGTGGTCAATAGGCCGAGGTTAAGTGGATGTATAACGGGACTTAATGGCCATTATGGTGCAGGCTATGCAGTTACTGTTGTAAACTGATTCTATGGTATGTATGGTTTTGACATCCCTTATTTAATGACAATATAATGTCAACATTTACATGTTGGAGTAACAGTGGTTCATTAAAAACAACACATATTGTGAGAATGTACAACTCATCAGTGATGGTCTAATGCTGAACAGCAATCATAAATCAGAACAGCAACTGTAGCCACACCCACCAAAGCAGAGATGGCCAATCTGATCACAGCTTCAACACCAGTACAACAGCAGAAACAGTCTGAGGAATTAAAAAACAACAGAAACAGATCACCATATTTCAACGAGGCAACTATTTACCTATTTAACTATTAACTAGTTTCATCTTAAGAAAATCAAGAAATACCACATATTTTATTGAATGTTAAATGTCCAAACAAACCACTAAATGACCTTCTGACAAAATAAAATTTCATACTGATTGCAAATATTCCTTATTTTATTGAAGATGATCAGTATATTGTAAAAATGATGAAGCTGAATTTAAGTTTATCACACATAGTGTACAGGGCAAAAAGTAGCTCCTACTCACCATATACAGTAACATTAACATTGAATCTGTATGATTCTGGCTTCTGTTTGCCGCTGATAATCATTTGATAAAGTCCAGAGTGATAAGATCTGATGTTTGTGATGGTGAGATCTCCAGTCTGATTATTCACCTCCAGTCTGTCTCTGAATCTCCCATCAAGAACATCATCATATATTGATGTCTTATTAGCTGCTCTATTGATTCGAGCTATGAGAGTCTCTTGAGGTCCAAACATCCACTCGATCACATCACCTGTATGTATTTCAGTAACATTACTGTATAGAGTAAGAGAATCTCCCTCCATCACTGACACTGACTTCACTTCATCACCAAACACACCTGAAACACAAACAGAGACAGATTAACACTGTAAAGAGAACCTATTAGACAGAAGACAAAACATTACAAAAAGCATAAAACAAATTAACATCATCTTTGTAAAAAAAAAACTTGTATTATTAATAACTGCTACCATAAATTATATAACTTACCAAGCAAATGGCAGAAGCACAAAGAGAATAAAACAAATCTGGGAAACATTTTCTTCAACTGTTCAGATTCACTTAACAAATAATAACAAATAACAAATAATCTTACATCTGTCTAAAGTTGCGTAGAGACAACACTGTTAATGATGTTAACTGTTTCTAACCTTCATCTCTGTCCTCTCTGACATGTCATGATAAATTATCTGTAAAGTTTTCTGACATTCTGTGGCACCTTGCATAGGCGGAGCTTGCCGGAAGGTCGGGGGGGGGGGTCTTGCCTTCATTAGCCAACTGCCCATCTGAAATAACCACAACCTATAACAACACCCTCACCAATATACTTGATAGCTCCTGTTAAAACTAGACTAGTGCCGTCTGCCCATGTGTCACCTTGGTTTACTCCGGAACTTTGAGCAATGAAGGCTATTGGTCGCAGACTGGAAAGGCTACATAAGAAAACTGGACTCAGTGTGCATTCTTTGGCCCTGAAAGAACATTTGTTGAGTTACCGTAGTGTTCTTATTGCGGCTAGATCATATTACCTTTCCACCACCATTAATAATGCCACATGCAGGCCAAAATCTCTGTTTACCATGGTTAACAAACTCACTAATCCATCACAATTATTTGTATCAGGCTCTGAGTTGTTGGTGAAAATTTTTTCTAAACACTTCTTGGACAAACTTAAGTCAGTCACTGATTCATTCTCTATAGATACTGCAAACATGGTTGAAACTAATGTTATCCTGAAGTCAGCCGCAAATCCTCTCTCTTCGTTTAATCTCACTACATCTGCTGCTATTTCTGACCTTATCACGAAGTCTAACTCCACTTCCTGCCAGATTGACCCTATACCTACTGTCTTGTTAAAGTCATGTCTACAAGAGGTCGTACCAGTCATAACGCACATGATAAATTGTAGTTTGGTCTCCGCCATTGTTCCAGTAGACCTAAAAACGGCTGCTATGACCCCCGTACTTAAAAAAAACAGCCCTTGACCACCACAAACTGAACAACTACAGACCCATCTCAAACTTACCATTTCTAAGTAAAATCCTTGAAAAGGTTGTTGCTGCACAATTAAGATCTTTTTTAAATGCAAATAGCCTTTTTGAACCCTTTGAATCAGTTTTTTGTCCTTTACATAGCACTGAAACAGCACTCCTTCGTGTGGTCAATGAGATCCTGCAATGTATGGACTCAGGATCAAAATGCATCTTAATTCTTCTTGATTTAAGCTCTGCTTTTGACACAGTCTCACATAAGCTTCTTATTTCACTTCTCTCTGACGTCGGTATCTCTGGCTCAGCTCTGTCTTGGTTTATTTCGTACATTACTGACAGAAGTTATTATATCACCATACAGGGGTTTAAATCTGATATAGCTCCAGTTTCACAGGGTGTTCCCCAGGGTTCGGTCCTTGGACCACTGCTGTTTGTCATATACATTTTTCCACTCTGTGGCATACTACGCAGGCATGGACTTCAATTCCATTGCTATGCTGATGATATCCAAATTTTTCTAACTATCAATCCCTGTCACTCACACCTTCCTGACTCACTTACATCCTGTATTAGGGACATCAAGCACTGGCTGTCTTTGAACTTGCTCAAATTAAATAACAACAAGACTGACATTAATTATGAATGCGATTTTGCCGAGATTTTCTGTGAACTACGGCTCTGTGACGTAAATGATGCTCCATCTGAAAGCAGGTGATGCTGATTTACTTCTTATCATGGAACCTGCTTTATTGATGAAACACGCATGAGAATCGCAAGCTAGTTTGTTCCTAGAGGGTATGCACGTGACGGCCATTAGTTATCAGGCCATTAGTTATTCTAAATATTTGCTAAATATAAGCGCAGCGCACTGCTGCACCTCAGATCGACACTCACAAAGTTTAACATTAAATGAAGATATTTGTCCAAAACCAAAAGGTAGTCTGCAAGTTAACGTTTTGACCACCAGCCACTGTAGCACGTGGATTTAGAAATCCACCTGCCACAGTGACTTTTTACCAGGCAGTTTTTTTGCCTGAATAGTGAATGATAACACTGTCTTTATTGTAGGAATTAAATATAATATTTTTTTAGAGCTACAAAAGTGATTTTCTCTTTGTCTTAGGTTGTTTGATTAACATTAATGACAAAGACTTAAGTATGTTTATTGAGGTTACTGTCTCCTTAAGAGACTAAATAAGCACAGACAGGTTTTTGACTCTCTATACATACACACTTAAGACATAATCAAATGTTTTATTAGAAAAAAGAATACTGTGAAGTTCATTTTGTTTATATGTGCCCTGTCAAGAACAGAAAGATTTTATGTACGCTTGCTTTTAGGAACGCGTCTCTCCGATGTGCACTATTGAGTACTCTTAAACCGGCACGCGCACATATGGAGGGGGAATTCCAAACTGCGCACATAAACGCCCTGCATACGTTGTTTTTCATTACTCTATTCGCAAAATGTATGTTAATATACTACAGTATAAGACACAGTAGCGCAACTCTCTCTTAAGTTTACACATCAAGAGTTCTGATCCGAAAGCACTACACATCTGTGCAACTGTGATTGTACTGTATGTCAGCATTGCATTCTCATTCTATCCCACCAACAGTTTAATACTTACTCGCACATCCAAATGTAGTTAGAGAAGTGCCTCATCTTCTTTCCAATCGCATGAACGTTGCGAAACAGCAGTCACATCCTCTCATTGAATCACTCATTTTGCATCAGTGATGTGCGGGTTAATAAGAAATGAGCGGGTGCCTGTGGTCACCTGTCGTTACGAGTCATCAAAAAACATTTTAAATGATATTTAGGCCGCGGTTGGGTCGTTTGAATTTAAGATGCAAATTAACTATTTTAAACAATTGCGGGCGGGTTACTTAAAAACGTCGGTCGAGAGCGGGTTGTTTATACATTGACCCGCACATCACTGATTCGCATTGGCTGCCCGCCAATATGGCCGGTCGATTGACAGTGTTACCCGCCAATTGCAAAATTCACCCACATTTGACGCGTGGCCCTGGAAGGGAAGGACTATAATGAACTTGAGCCAGATGGTAAGAGTGTGTTTCATTGTTAAGACGGAACAGCAGGGCTGAGTCCTGCATGCAGCGAGCTGGGTACCCGCCGGTAAACCGCATAATATTTAATGTAACGGGTGGAATAATATTAACGTGTCTTTGTGGGTCGGGATTCAATTTGTGGTGTGGCCAGATCGCGGTCTTTATGTCAAACAGCCCCGGATTGGAATTAAAATGATGCTCATGTTGGATAAGAGTCCAATGTTATCCAATCATACACACCCAAGGTGGTAATGCGGCACGACGCCAAGCAGAGTTACACCCTGGGTGTGCATGATATACTTGTATTTTGAATTAGGCATTGAATTGTGTTGTGGTTTAGAAGCAAAGAAAATGAACTAACTAACCCTATGATTTTTTTTCTTGCAGTGTAGGGAATTATGGGGTGGCTGTGTCCCAGACAGGGATTGTCTTAAGACAGGACTAGACCTTAGTTTAATTAGAAAATATAACTTGTTTTTAACAAACATGCATTACTAAAAACATGACTTGTGTGCATTGTTAGGCAGAACAAAGGGCACTGATGTATTTAATAATGTGTCAGTGCAAGTTGTTTTCAGTTTGGACAGCTCTTACATTTATTTTAGCCTAGGACTAGTCTAATCCCTGTCCGGAAAACTTGCCCTTTGTCTCTTAACTTTAATATAATTGTTGTTTAATTCATTGTAATTTAGGATGCTTCACTGTTTATAATAAAAAAAAACTGATACAGTGGGCATAATTTCACTCATTATAATACTAATATCATTAATAAAAATGGTCCTCATTATTTTAACTGTGTGTTACAGTTACAAAAACATTTGTAAACCATATCATGTTTAATTTTTATCTAACATTATCTAACATGTCAACGTAAATGTTATTAATTTTAATTATCTAGTTTGCTTTAAAATCATACCACATGTTCAGGTACAGATTCTATGATAGACTTTTTTAAATAGGGAAATGGGTTGGACTAAACTGCTGTCTTAAAATTATACCAAAGGGCTGTTGTATGCTTTATTCTGATTGGTTGGGAAGTGTTTCACAGGTATGCCTTCTTTTTCCAAAAAAAACCCACCTGACCTGTCAAATGTTTTAAAATAAGCACAGAGCAGTGTCCTAGTTATGTCTGTTGTAACTATGATATATATAAAAAAAATATTTGAATTATTTGAAAATCATGCATACTCAGGGTGTAACACTGCTACAGGAGAAGTGGGTATACTCTGTATATCAGCATATACCCTACAGTACAGCACTGCTCTGATGATCATTATTCACTGCAAACATCTGAGGAAATAAACTACTATGACCACAACCTCAACGCACATGCTCAATGAATCGTGTAAATGCCAAGAGCTGTAGACTTCACTGAGCAACACTGAAGCCTTTCTCATCACAGTCGTAAAGTGAAACTGAAATGCTTCTCGTGTTTGTTTTCTTCTGCTGTTTGGTTGGTAAGTTATAAACACACTTTAATCATTTATGAAAGCAGTTAGTAATAATATTTTTAATTGTTTTACAGGATATGATAAAGTGTTAATTTCTTATTAACATAAATCGTAATCTTAATTCAGAAGTGTGAAATATATGAAGCTGTGTGAATTCAAAGATAAATTTAATCGCTTGTCTTCTTTTTCTACGTTGTTTGCAAGCTTATGTTTCCATTGAAGCTTCATTATACTAACCTAAATTTACTCGAGATCTTCAGTCTGTGTCAAACCTCGTCTCTGTTTGTGTCTTCAGGTGTGTTTGGTGATGAAGTGAAGTCAGTGTCAGTGATGGAGGGAGATTCTGTTACTCTACACACTAATACTAAACTACAGACAAGTGATCACATGCAGTGGATGTTTGGACTTAATGAGACTATCATAGCTCGACTCAATAAAGCAGCTAATTCAGTCTCAATTAATGGCACTGTTTTTGATGGGAGATTCAGAGACAGACTGCAGGTGAATAATCAGACTGGAGATCTCACCATCACAAACATCACAACTCAACACACTGGACTTTATCAAGTAACCATAAATGGCAATCAGAAGCCAAAATCGTACAGATTCAATGTTGCTGTCAATGGTGAGTAAACTGCTTGTCCGCTCTATTACTGCACATATTTGCGTATATATCAGACCTACAGATTCAGTTACAGTAATATTATTCACTGATCTAAGATCAGATTCAGTTATTCATTACAGGACTCACCTCAGATCATAAAGTTGTGATCTGTTGTGCTGCTGTTGGATCTCTGATGAGTGTCACTGCAGTTGTGATCTTCTGGATCTACAGGAAACACACAAACATAGAAGGCAAGTGTCATCTAGTGCAAATATAGCTGTATAAAACATAACTCAATGATACTGATAAGAGCACTTTTATAAAAGCATTTGATGTGTCATTTCGTTTGTAACAGCAACAGTTCAGAGCTGTGGAGAGGAGATCACATATGCAGATCCATCATTCTGTAAAAGACAAACACAAAAACCGGTGAGATCATTCATGTCATGTGTGTTGTTCCTCTGTCTGTATCCTTACCTGTATTCTGCATGATTTACAGTACTTATTACTAGAGATATAAAATTACTGGTTTAATTGTTAACCGTGAAAAAATAACCACCGGTTAGTAATTAACGGTTTTAATTACCGTTTAACTGCGACACTAGCTGCATTTCGATTACCGTTTTAATTGTGCAAATTGGCATTGCGAATTAAAAAATACGGCCAATTGAAATTGACATGTTTCTGTTGGCCGTATATTCAATTCGCAATGTCAATTTGCGCAATTTAAAGAGTAATGGAAACACAGCTAGTGTCATGGCTCAAAAACCCATGTCCAGCATCAACCAATTTAAGCAATAACGTAAGACAAACACATTCATTCAGGTCTGTTCCCATGTGTTTGTGATGACAGTGCTTCACCAACTGAATTTAAATCCAAAAAAATTCACGATAGACCCTTTTACAGCTCACTTGATCAAATAGCCTGTGCGCGCATTAAGGCAACAGAAGTGGTGTTATTCCCCATTGGTTCTAACGTATTAGCAACTCAGAAAGATTATTAACATGGTTTCCCAGCATCAAAATGTCTGGTTGTTGCGTTTGGTTGCACTAATATAATATACTTATATATGTATATATGTATCTGGACACTTTATTTTTGGTCATCTTCTAATGTCTTCTATCCACTCCACTATAGTACACGGATCTGGTAGCTGTATTGAAAAAGTTGATAAAGTTAACTTTTTAAAAAACGTTCTCTGTCTCTGTTGCTTCACTGCTGCTTCATTGCCTAAATGCGTGCGCATACGCTGCCACATCATCATTGTGTACAAACAGTAAAGGGGTCTATTAGTGAAATCTAGTTGTACGGACGCATGTTTACTTAGTATTTCTTTAGACAGATCCATCTTTTTGCTTCATTATCCATTAAATGATGTGATCTGATAAGTTTAAAGTCTGTTTGTTTCTTCTGTGAATGCTGTGAGCTCAGGTATTGTGTAGCTTTACTCCTGGGTCATAAAGTTCACTTACTTCTCACAACATACACAGACAGATGACTTGCTGATTTGTCCTGTGTTTATATAAAAATCTGATTTATTCACTTGTGTTTTATCTGAACTAGATGAACATTTATGACACGACCCCAAATGTGCAAAGATTAATATTAATGTTATTTATTTAATGTTTATGCAAACAAATGTGCACTTAGATGTACAATCAATTTAAAATTTGGTTTAAATCAGTCCTTTTTTTACATTTATAGAAATTGTTCACAAAACCAAGATAATATTGATAACCCTGGTGATTTTGGTCACTATAAACGTTAGTGCTGTGACGGTTAGCAGTTGTGTGTGTGTACGCGTTTAAGTGCCCTCGGTAGTGTGTATACATATACTTCAAGAAAGTAAGCCAACATAAAATCTTTCTGTTCTTGACAGGGCACATACATACAAAATTATCTCACAGTATTATTTTTCTAATAAAAACATTTGTTTATATCAGTTCGAAACCATTCTGCTTATTTGGCCTTAAAGAGACAGTAACCTCAATTAACCTCCTTAAGTCTGTGTCATTAATGTTAATCAAACAACCCAAGACAAAGGGAAAATCACTTCTGTGGCTCTAAAATAATAATAATAATTAATTTTTACAATAAAGAGAGTGTTATTATTCATTTAATTCAATTTATGTACCTAATGCTAATTTTAGACCTTACTTAATGTGCAACTTTGTTCTTTTTTTTATAAATGTAATTTCTTTATTTGTTATTAGATCTTTCCCACCCTTTTTTTTTTTTTGCTGATCCGAAAAACGATCCAATCCGTGCCTCAAAAACCGTAATGTGATCCGAACCGTGAGTTTTGTGATCCATCACAGCCCTAATAAATGTGATGTAAAAATGTCATACCATTTCATCTCTGTTATGTGACCAACTAGTTTGCAAAATAAATTTTCATTTAAATTGATGAGCTTTTCTTTTAGCATATGATAAGTGTGTCAATAATACAATAATGTGAGTACATGAAAATACTGGAAATGTGCATTGCATACAGAAGAAGAAAGAATAAAATAAAAAATATGAGTCTTTGAGATGTTTGTTGTTAGTGTGAAAACACTTGTACACTGTAAACAGGTTAAAGATCTTCGAGCGTGTGCTTAAACAGAAACTGTTGAAACTGTCTAGACAGGAAAGTGACCCATACAGAAGCGTAAAGAGAAAATAGTCTGATAGTGTGAATGAGGTAAAATGTTAGAGCAGAAACTTTGACAATTATAATTTTATTAATATTGTATATGACAAATAAACCTGCTATTAGTACACATACATGTTTCTGTAGAAATTACAGTTTTACTGACAGCTGTTTGCCAGTAACTTACTGTAGATTAAAATTTATGTTATTTACTGCCAACAGTTTGTTCAAAGTTTAATGACCATTAAACATTAAAAAGTCTTTATCTTTACAGAATAAAACTAAAATAACAGCCTTGTGCAAAGCATTCTGGGAAACAAAATCTGAAGGAAAAAACAGAAAAGGATGATTAGGATTTCTGGTTCCCAGAATGCTTTGCATGAGGCCATTAAATTATAGACTTGTAATGTTTAATGTTCATTTAACTTTAAACAAACTGTTGGCAGTAAATAACATACATTTAATCTACAGTAAGTTACTGCCAAACAGCTGCATAACTATGTTTTACAGTATCTCAAGAGAAAGTCTCAGATCTTCAAAACAAGCAGCATGCATACATAACAACATTCTGACATTTAAAACCACACAGAATTGAAGATTTGATTGTTATGAAATGTTTGTGTTTGTATGTTGTGTGTTTATGTGTACAGATAGCTCCAGTGGATGATGAGGTGGTGTATGCAGGCATCAATAAAAGACAATGATCAAACTTTTTGTATGGATTTTTCAACAGTTTATTGTCATATCTGTTTCAATGGCTATTTCATTTGAAGGCTTCAGATGCAAAACCCTCTAAGTGCATCTGACATGTTTTTATAACTCAGACAAATGACAATTCTGGGATGGATCTGCACCGGATACACACTAGACTAGAGCTGCTGACTTCGGCGCTGCTTTCTGGGAAATTACCATTTATTATCAGACTCGTTACGTTTAGGTTCAGTAATTTCACTTTAATGCTAATAAAAAGGTTATTAGTCGATTAATGAAATGACCTAAATTTCACAAATGTCACTTTAGTCATTTAATTGGTATTTAACAAATTTCATTGTCTTTTACGGCAAAACCCTCTAAGTGCATGTAAAAGTCTCCAGTCACTGTTCACTGTCCTTAATAAAGGCAAAAGAGTCAAAAAATCAGCCAATATCCTAATATATTCAGTAAACCCCCTTTAATCAGGTTTAAAACCCCTTGACATTGACGCATACGTGTCATTTATCAAATTTGTCTAACATGCTTTTTTTACTTTAACAGACTCAAAGCGGTATTTCTGAATTTGCATCTGAACTCTTAATTTAAAACACAGACATATTCTATATATATATATATTTTTTTTTTTTTTCTACCAGGCTATACAGCATTTTAAAGAAAGAATTAACCAAAATATTATCAGAATGTCAGTTATTAAAAACATTAAAGTGTGGGTACGACCAAAGAGTCATAGTGCAGGGCTCCAGACTGCCACCAAAATTTGAGAGTGTGCCACTGAATTTTACATCCAGTCGCACATGTGCAACCAGTAAATTTGAGTTTTTTTGTAATGTGACACTGAATTTAAAACAGCACATTGTACTTTCTGCATCTATCATCAAAGTATTTATTAGTAATACAGTGTATTACTTGGTAGAAAAGTGAACATTTGGTTAGCATGTTGATTTACGGTGTGTGCCCCTAAATTTTCTGGTTGCGCCCCTAAAACTTTCAGTTGGGGGCCACTGTGCTCCTGGTGAAAAAAGTTAGTCTGGAGCCCTAGTGGTTTTATTTCTAGAATGCATCTGACACATGAACAGCTTTACAGTATTTCTAGGTTAAAGCAGACATATCATGCTTTTAAATCTGTCCTTTTTACATATAAATCATCTATTTGTGGTCTATGTAAAGCGAAACTGCAATGCTTGGGTCTGAATTCCTCATTATTATAGCCCCACAGGCCCCCTTTCTACCCCTTTTCTGATGTGCATCTGAGAGCAACTCGTTTTGGTACTGTCTTTTTAAATGCACGTCATACCCTGCCCCCTCTCCAGGTTGCAGAGGTGACACTCGGTTAAACTCCACCCCGTTCGGCCATTTTTGTAGTTTTATAGCAGAGATACGATTATCTAGCTGCACAGAAACTTTTTATTTACTCGTTATTCACAAAATGTCAACAATGGAAGACTTGTCCATCCAGCCTTATATGTTCGCGCCAGAGTCGGAAACGGACTGAGAGGAAAATGAAGACGACGAACCTGCAGAACAACGTTTTCATATTGAGGTATCGCAATGGTGTGAGGCTGCAGCCTCCGGAGGTCGCATATCTAGGCTGCATGCGTCATCAAGACGGTCTTATTTCAGAATATTAACAATTATAAAGTTGACTATTATTCTTAGTTAATCGTAAGTTGTTGTAATATGCTCATGACTTGCAAATGTAATGCTCAGTTAACTTAAACCAGGCTTGATGCCCAAAAGCGATCTCCGCAGGCTGCAGCCTTCGGAGTGAGAAACAGCACTGCTAAACCATGACCACCGTGTACTTTACTTTTTTACTTTAAGTTATAAACTGCTTACCGAAGTGCTCTGCTCGTCGTCTCCAAAGAAAGAAGTAATTGACCCCTCAATCAGACGAAGTCTATCGGTAAATCCTTCTTTATACTGGCGGAGATTGGTGAAGTAGTTATCCTTAAAGTGCCTCGGGCACACAAAAATGACTTTATCCACAGATGTGAGTACATTTCTTACGCTCTCGTAACTTCTGCATCCTTGAGCTTGGACTACAATATCGCAGCGAGAAATATAAAATGGCGGATTGCTCGTAGTGTTGGGCTGGAAGTCGATGTCCTTATTTAGCAGTTCCGCTGCAAATACTGTGACGTAATTGTTCAAAAAACGTAATAGATAATAGAAAAATCAGAACCGGTTGGAAAATATGACCAAAACAGAATATAAAGATATCAACAAAGCACCTGAAGAGACTAATTTCAACTTTTATGTACTTATAAACACTACAAATATACAACAAAATGCATTTAAGAGCCAAGAAAGTGGATTTAGCATGATATGTCTCCTTTAAAGTCAAACCTGATGTGGAAATAAATGTGGTTTTGTTCTGTTTGTGAACATGAGTGTGTTGTAGTCGATACAGTACGTCTCTGTGTGTATGTCAGAAGTGAACAGTGTTTGGCTTTATCTGCCTGGCTTCAGCTTATATTTGACAATCATATTTTATACAAATCAGCTTTACTGTAAAATAATGCATTGATTCTGATGGTAAAGTTTGACAAATAAAAGTTGTGATATTAAACTTTGAGCCATTACTGTGTGAATGTGAAATATTACGATCAATATTTAAGAAATATGCATTAGGATTTTATTTGATGATTACATGTTGACCTCTTCGAGATCAGATCTGACTTTTATCAGTCTCAATCTGAAGGCTGCAGAATATTATCCATGATAAAGTTGATTAATATTCTTAGTTAATCTTAAATTGTTATAATATGCGTATGACTGAATGTAATGCTTAGTTAACTTCATTAAACCAGACTTGATGACGTATGCAGCCTGCATATGCGACCTCCTGAGGATGCAGCCTTCCGATTGAGAAACGGCCTGTTATAAATAAAACAATTTTTAAGTTTTCACTAATATTAAAGACACGCAGTTTTAAATGTAAATCTAAAAAAACTGCTGTATGAGATCCCATGTGAAGCATAGAATGACCAAAGGTTTAGTGTTTGACAGTAAAACTCTCACCTTTATAAGAGATGTTTGATGTTGACACAAACTGACAATGAAACCTCCACCTGAGTAAGATGAAACTTTTATGTTTAATATAAGATCAACTACTTATGGACATTTTAATCTGAAGCAATGAGACTTTAAAATACAATATTTTGAAATTAGTTTTAATTTATACCGTTCACATTCATCTAGCGGGGGAAAGTTGAGGTGGCGCACAGCTGAACGTCACGGATCACGTGACTGCGGCAAAGACGAATCAAGACCCGGATGAATGTTTAATTTCCTAAAATTCTCAAATTGTGATTTTTTTTTACATTTTCATCATTTCATCACAAAAAAGCTGTAACATGAAGAAAAAGTGAGAGAGCTTGAGAAGAGAAATTAGTTAAAAAAATCTCACTGATATATAAGGCAGAAAAAGAATGAGCGCCATCGTGTGTTACAGCACAAGTTCACTTACATCTTGCTGGGAGCAAAACCTACATTATTCCTATAGGAAGAGATGGACTATATTTAACTTGAGCGAGATGGTGGAATAATATTAATGTGTCATTTGCGGGTTGGGAATCAATTTGTGGTGTGGCCAGATCACGGTCTTTATGTCAAACGGCCCAGGATTGGAATTAAAATGATGCTCATGTTGGATAAAAGTCCAATGTTATCCAATCATGTTGTATAACTGTGGACTCTTATTATTATTAAAAAGTCATACCAAGGTGGTAATGCGGCACAACGCCAAGCAGAGTTACACCATGGGTTGTGCATGATATATAAACCGCTGTCTTAAAATTAGGGCTGTTGTATGCTTTATTTTGATTGGTTGTGAAGTGTTTCACGGGTATTCCTTCTTTTTCAAAAAACACACACCTGACCTGTCAAATGTCTTAAAATAAGCGCCAGAGCAATGTCTTAGTTTTGTCTGTTGTAACCGTGATATAAAAAGAAAAAAATATTTGAATTATTTGAAAATCATGCATACCCAGGGTGTAACACTGCTACAAGAGAAGTGGGTATACTCTGTATACCAGTGTATACTCTACACTACAGCACTGCTCTGAGGATCATTATTCACTGCAAACATCTGAAGGAAAAACATTGCTCTGACCACAACCATAACACGCATGCTCAGTGAATGTCAAGAGCTGTAGACTTCACTGAAGCACACTGAAGATTTTATTATTACAGTCGTAAAGTGAAACTGAAATGCTTCTCGTGTTTGTTTTCTTCAGCTGTTTGGTTGATAAGTTATAAACACACTTTAATAATTTATAACAGGAGTTAGTAATAATATTTTGAATAGTTTTAAAGGAAATTAAGTGTGTGTTTGAAAAGTGTTTATTTCTTTTTAAGATTAACTTTAATTCGGTCATCAATAATGTAAACTTGTGACTCATCATAACACCTGAGTGGAAGTGACATGTATATCAAACTTAATCTTAATTCAGAAATGTGAAATATATGAAGCTGTGTGAATTCAGAGATCTTTTAAATCATCTGTCTTCTTTTTCTATGTTGCTGTTTGAAACCTTATGTTTCTGTTTGAAACCTAAATTTACTCAAGATCTTCAGTCTGTGACAAAACTTATTTGTGTTTGTGTTCTTCAGGTGTGTTTGGTGATGAAGTGAAGTCAGTGTCAGTGATGGAGGGAGATTCTCTAACTCTACACGCTGATATTACTGATATACAGAGCGCTCATTTGATAGTGTGGAGTTTTGGACCTCAAAAGACTCACATAGCTACAATCAATATAGCAGCTAATTCAGTCTCAATAAATGCTGATGTTCATGATGGGAGATTCAGAGACAGACTGCAGGTGAATAATCAGACTGGAGATCTCACCATCACAAACATCACAACTCAACACACTGGACTTTATCAAATAACCATCAACAGAAATCAGAAGCCAGAATCTTACAGATTCAATGTTACTGTCTATGGTGAGTAAACTGCTTGTCCGCTCTATTACTGCACATATTTGAGTATCAACCCTACAGATTCAGTTACAGTAATATTACTTACTGATCTAAGATCAGATTCAGTTATTCATTCCAGGACTCACCTCAGGTCATAAAGTTGTGATCTGTTGTGCTGCTGTTGGATCTCTGATGATTGTCGCTTCAGTTGTGATCTTCTGGATCTACAGAAAACACAAAAACACAGAAGGCAAGTGTCATCTAGTGCAAATATAGCTGTATACAACATAACTCAATAAAAGAGTTTCAAGTATTTGATGTGTTGTTTCATTTTTAACAGCAACAGTTCAGAGCGGTGGAGAGGAGGTCACGTACGCAAATATACATTCTGTAAAAGACAAACACATAAACAGGTGAGATCATTCATGTCATGTGTGCTGTGTCTCTGTCTGTATCCTTTTCTTTTAGCATATGATAATTTGTTATTTACTGGAAACTGGAAACAGTAAAAGTTAAATGAACATTAAACAATAACAAGTCTTTATCTTTACACAATAAAACTAAAATAACAGCCGAATGCTAAGCAATCTGGGAACCAAAATCTGAAGGAAACAAAACAGAAAAAGGTTGATGAGGATTTCTGGTTCCCAGAAAGCTTAGCAGGGTTTTTTTAGATTTATTCTGAAAATACAAAGATGTGTTAATCGTTAATGTTCATTTGACTTTAAACAAACTGTTTTCAGTAAATAACATACATTTAAATCTACAGTAAGTTACCGACAAACAGCTGCATAACTGCAGCTAATTGTTTACAGTATCTCAAGAGAAAGTCTCAGATCTTCAAAACAAGCTTGCATGCATACATAACAAAATTCTGACATTTAAAACCACACAGAATTGAAGACTTGATTGTTATTAAATGTTTGTGTTTGTATGATGTGTGTTTATGTGTACAGATAGCTCCAGTGGATGACGCGGTGGTGTATCCAGGTGTCAATAAAAGACCATGATCAAACTTCTTGTATGGATTTTTCAACAGTTTATTGTCATATCTGTTTCAATGGCTATTTCATTTCAAGAGTTCAGATGCAAAATCCTCTAAGTGCATCAGTCATGTTTTTATAACCCAGAACGCAGACAAATCCAGGGCGGATCCACACCAGAGCTGCTGACTTCGGCACAGATCCAGCCCAGAGTCTGCTTACATTTAGGTTCAGTAATTTCACTTTAATGCCAATGAAAATTGTATTATTCAGTCAATGAAATTACTTATTTCACAAATGTCACTAGTCATTTTATCAGTAGTTAACAAGTTTGATTGTCTTTCACTTCAAAACCCTCTAAGTACATGCAAAAGTCTCATGTCACTCTTCACTCTTCCAATATTCTAATATATTCAGTAAACCTCCTTTAACCAGGTTTAAAACTTTTGCACCTTTATGTACGCGTGTCGTCATTCATCCGATTCGCCTAACATGCTTTTTTTTACTTTAACAGACTCTGCTAACAAAGAGGTATTTCTAAATTTGCATCTGAACTCTTCATTTAAAACACAGATATATTCACTCTCTCTGTGATTTTGCCACAGTGAATGATACTGCACTGTAAAAAAAACTTTTTAATTTTATTTAATGTTAATACATCATTTTAATGAAAGATGATTAAACTGTAAAATATTATCAGAATATCAGTGATTAAAACACCAGAGAGTGTGGGTACGACCAACGAGTCATAGTTTTATTTCTAGAATGCATCTGACACATGAACAACTTTACAGTATTTCTAGGTTAAAGTCAAACCTGATGTGGAAATAAATGTGGTTTTGTTCTGTTTATGAACATGAGTGTGTTGTGGTTGATACAGTATACGTCTCTGTGTGTATGTCAGAAGTGAACAGTATGTGGCTTTTATCTGCCTGGCTTGGGCTTATATTTAACAATCATATTTTATACAAATCAGCTTTACAGTAAAATAATGCATTGATTCTGATGGTAAAGTTTGACAAATAAAAGTTGTGATATTATACTGTGAGCTCTTACTGTGTGAATGTGAAATATTACGTTCAATATTTAACAACATATACATCAGGATGTTATTAGAAGATTACATGTTGACCTCTTCAAGATCAGACTTTTATCAACTTCAATCTGAAGGCTGCATCCTCCAAAGGCTGCATACGTCATAAAGGCTTATTTCAGAATATTATCAATTATAAAGTTGACTTTTATTCGTAAATTTAATCGTAAATTGTTATAATTTGCGAATAACTTGTGTATGTAATGCTTAGTTAACTTCATTAAACCAGACGTATGCATCCTGCATGTGACCGCCTGAACCCGAAAGTAAGGATGCAGCCTTCCGATAGAGAAACGGCCTGTTATCAATAAAACAATTTTTAAGTTTTTACTGATATTAAAGACACGCAGTTTTAAATGTAAGTCTAAAAAAATGCTGTATGAGATCACGGGTGAAGCCTAAAATGACCAAAGGTTTAGTGTTTGACAGAAAAACGCTCACCTTTATAAGAGTTGATGTGGCCACAAACTGACGATGAAACCTCCACCACCTGAGGAAAATGAAACTTTTATGTTCAATATAAGATCAACTACTGGTGGGCAATTCAATCTGAAGCAAAGAGACTTTGAAATACAATGTTTTGAAATGAGTTTTAATTTATACCGTTTACATTCTTCTAGCGGGAGAAAGTTGAGGTGGCGCACAGCTGAACGTCACAGATCACGTGACTGCGGCAAAGACGAATCAAGACCCGGATGAACGTTTAATTTCCTTAAATTCTAAAATTGTGTTTTTTTTTACATTTTCGTCATTTTATCACAAAAAAAGCTTTAACATGAAGAAAAAGTGAGAGAGTTTGAGAAGAGAAATTAGTTAATAAATCTCACTGATATATAAAGCAGCGGTAGATCTAGCGCCATCGTGTGTTAACAGCACGAGTTCACTTTGGTTTACATAAACAACTTATATTGATAAATATTCTTTTCGTAAAATAGCAACCAAAGACCCATTGATATCTGTACATAAGAACCCCCAACTGAATGAAAAGTTTGAAACAGTTCACTAAACACATCTGAGGCATCCCTGCTGAAAAAACCAGCTAAAACCAGCTTAAGCTGGTCAAGCTGGTTTTAGCTGGTCTCCCAGCCTGGTCATAGCTGGTGTATCATGCTGGTTTAAGAGGGGTTTTGGCGACTTTTTTTAGCTGGTCAGGCTGGTTTTAGCTGGTCAGGCTGGTCTTGGCTGGTCAGGATGGCTGGTCTTAGCTGGTCAGGCTGGCTTTAGCTGGTCAGGCTGGTTTTAGCTGGTTTAAGCTGGCCAGGCTGGTTTAAGATGGTCTTAGCTGGTTTAAGCTGGTTTTAGCTGGTCGGGTGGCTGGTCAGGCTGGTTTTAGCTGGTCAGGCTGGTTAAAGCTGGCCAGGCTGGTTTTAGCTGGTCTTAGTTGGCCAGGTTGGTTTTAGCTGGTTTAAGCTGGTCTTAGCTGGCCAGGCTGGTTTTAGCTGGTTTAGGCTGGTCTTAGCTTCTCAGCCGGCATTTCAACGTTGAATCAACGTCAGGTACCAACGTTGAATCAACGTTGAATTACCTTTTGGTTTTGCAAAGTGAATCAAAGTTGACTTCACAACGTTGTTTCAATGTTGATTTCACAACATTTCAATGTTGTTTCAACGTCACACTTTCAATAAAGGTGAATCAAGGTTGATATCGCGACGCAGTTTTAACACACTTTTTAACACTAAATATAGATTTTTACTTAACATTTCAATACTCACCAAATGATTTGCTGTACATATCATGTTTTTAGTGTAATTATTACAAGAATGCAATTTGCTGCTCATTACCTACAGTACAACCCCATCCATAAAACTAAACACCTTAAGTAGTTTGAATTTGAATGATGGCATGTGCCTACCCTTTCTAAATAAACATAAAAGCAGCTGTTAAAATTGATCTTTCTTTCAAACAGTTAGGTTTCCAGTTAGTAGTGCAGAAGTGGAATATTCCAAATACAGAATAAAAACATAAAATATGAAAACAAAATAATATTTAAAAGTAATTTTATTCATCTGAATAGAAACAAATATTCTAGGAAAACTGCAAATATGAATTTTGTTGTAGGTTTAGCTCACTGTCTTCTTATGGCCACCAACACCCTTCCATTCTGGCTCATACTGTACTTAAAACCTGATGACAGCATCTAAAGAGAAAACAAAGTTATTTCATTTTCCAAAAATGATGCATTTTTAGCCCATGTATAAAAAAATCTTATTGCACATCAGGGTGTGTGTGTGTTCTTTAATAGTCTGTCTAGAAACATAGCATAGCCATCTGATGAAGGAAGAAAGCTGTTGTATTTACAAAGGTGACAATAAGCTTCAATCAAGATCACTACAGTGCAATCAGAAAGTATTCAGGGTAGACCCCTTTCACATTTAAATTTTAAGGTGGTTGCATGATACTGAAATTGTTGAGATATTTTCCTCATAAATCTTCAATACATACCCCATGACAAAGTAAAAACTGAATTTTAGAAACTTCTGCAAATGTATGAAAAAAGAAAACTGCAATATTATATTTACATTATACATATTCAGATCATTTGCATCAATATCTGCAATTTAGCTCAGCTACCTCCAATTTCTCTTGATGGTTGCTGATGGGTTCGCATAAACATATGAAGATATTTTGAGGAATGTCTGTAACCAAACTGACCAGAAGCACCATTGACTTCCATAGTAGGCTAAAAGAATACTATAGAAGTGAATGGTGCTTCTGATCGCTTTGGTTACAAATCAATCCAGGAGTTGCAAAGATTGCTGTGTCATACCCAAAAAGACCTGAGGCTGTAACTGCTACTTCAAAAGGTGCTTCAACTAAGTACTGAGTAAAGTAAAATAATTTAACCCCCCCCCCCCAAGAGATGCTGAAGAGAGCAAACATTGACTGGTTGCTTTACGTGTGGGTCAAACAGCCTTTTGTGCAGTCACTTACCAATAAAAGCTAAGATGGACTCCAGACCTTCTGGACTCTCTGTGAGAGACTTCAAACTCGCCCAGACCAACAAGGCATCTTGTTAGAAAACATCTCGACCTGATCAAAAAAAATTTGATTAGGAGATGTTCTGGTCCTATTTTTAATATATGTTTTACAAACTTACCACAGGTGATCTGGCAAAGCAAAGACTTCCCAAATCTCCTCTTCAGGCTCATCTTGCATTTGATAAAGTTCAGAAAAAGAAAAACATATTTCATTAGTATACAATCATAAATGTATGTTTTGGTTAGAAATACAAAAAACTGTGGCCCAAGTACAACTTTGAAAGAAATAATGTTTAAATTTTTTCTCATGGTACACTGTCACTTCATTACTTTTTGAGCGGTACAGATTTGGGCATCTGGAAAGACACATGACTTCACCTCTGTGTATTTTATCACACTTCTTCAAATTGCATGGTAATCTGCCTACAATAAAAAACAAGTCATGGCCCCTTTTCAAAAGAAAATATAAATTGTGAAATACAAAACACTGCATCTTAGTTATTATGATTAGTAGAATTTGATCTGAATACAAAACAAATACTAAATGCATTGTAATGTTGTAGGGGAGATGCTTCAAAAATAAATTGTAAATTATTGATTTCTATTACAAAATGCTAGCTTGGTGGTGCGTTACAATGGTGGGTGGTAGCTCATGGACATAGCCATCATTTAAAAAATTATGATTAAAACCATAATACATAAAGATGCTGTTATGTACACCACCACAAAGACCAATTTTATATGTCAATTTGAAGCCTCTCTTAAACTTGTGTCAACATCCACTCTGAACTATGAATTAACTTTTGTCTCTGTCTATTAAAAACAAAGGGTTTGAAATATGTAAGCCTACATACTGTAGAAGGAATAGTGACATACAAAAGAAATGAATTGCTGTGCTGAACAATAACCATTGTATCCTAAATTATTTTCTTATATTTTCCTAATGACAATAATAAACCAGATATGCACTTTTTGAGCACTTATGTTTTGGATGCAAATATAAACACAAAGTAATACTTACTCTTCAGCCAATGGAAAACATCAAAACACAACAAGAAAATGGCCTGTAAAGAAAAGTGAACATAAATATACAATAGTTATTAATCCAGAATTGATGGCTTCTGTTTAAATTCTTAACCGTTTTAACAGGCTACTGTAAACTGTGTGCCCGTACTGTAAATAACCTTACATTTACGCGTCAAACCCTACATTGAAATAACTTGCGTTATAATTAACTAAACAATGTCAAATAAATTTGAAGAACGAGGATAACACATTTTTATAGAAGGTAAAGGCAAATAAAAGATCTGCACTACACTAGCTCAGATGCGTCACGAGCTCAGTCAAACCACTGCATCAACAGTCAACATTAAAGTTCAGAATATTTTAGTCATATCGAATTAACTGTTACTAAAAACAAAACAAACATAACTGTGAACTTATTTTAATGACTTAACCAGGAATTAATAAAAACTTACCTTAGAATTTGCCATGGAAATGAAAACTGTCGTCTGAGGTAAACGGTTAAAATCCACTTTGAACTCACGAGGACGGAGGCGCGCGCCCGCAAATACGTGTGTTCGACTTCTTGCTGCGCGTACAGGTTGATAACGTCAATGTACCGCGAGAGTGTAATTTCTTGCCTCGCTCTCGCGATACATTGACGTCATCAACGTATGATGTCGGTTCTCGCAGTGCTGCATGAAGTCGAACATGACTAATAACCATAGCTATTAACACATAACAAAAGACAACATGTAAAAAAAAAACAATAAAGATGGTAAAAAAGATGTCCCACGTCCAGACTGAACTGAAAATTAGAACAATAAATATTTCTTGTATTAAAATAAACAGAAATATTGTGCTTTTAAAACATAGCTTTTTAGATCTTCACCCGGGGGTGGGTTCAATTATTTCATAAGCATGCATGCACATTTTGTTCTAAATGGACAGAGCTTAAAAAAAAAAAATATGGTTTTATTATAATAAAAGTGTAGTAACTGGTTTTTGATTTAACAACAACAACAAACATCAAAAGAAAATTATCTGCTAAGATAATAACAACCAATGATTGATAATTTTAGACATTGTGATGAAAATATAATACAAATAAAACAACCATAATAATGCTTAGAAAAAAATTATCCAGCCTAATCCATCTCCTGAATTCATATGGAAATCACATGCCCCACCAGTGTTAAAATCAATCAAATAGTATACATAAAATATTTTTAGCTTCTTAAACATTATATAATATGAGCAACCTAGAAAAATATTTACCAAAAAGTCACTTGTTTTGAAAGGGAAAAATAAAAATACAAAGATGATTTATTTGCATGTGTCTAATATATTTTTAACTTGATCAATTACTTTTGTTAAATTTTAAAAATATAAGTATTTTCATTAAATGAGTTTTTAAATTTTTATCTAAAGGATTCACAAATAAAAATGTCATAAAACAACCGTTTACCATTCACCGTACTCGTACTGGCATTATTTCAACCAAATTTCAACGTTGATTTTTAAGCATTGTATTAACCTTTTGCAATCATTTACCATTCACCGTTGTTTCAACATTGTATCAATGTTGAAAAAACAACTGAGGTTATTTCAACCAAATTTCAATGTTGAAGGTTGGTCATGCCTGCTTGGTGGTCAGGCTGGCTTGTCTTAGCTGGTTTAAACTGGCCAGGCTAGGAGACCAGCTTGACCAGCCAGGCTGGGAGACCAGCTTGACCAGCCATAATACTAGCCTGGCCAGGCTGGGAGACCAGCTTGACCAGGCTGGGAGACCAGCTTGAACAGCCATAATACCAGCCTGGCCAGGCTGGGAGACCAGCTTGACCAGCCTGGCCAGCCTGGGGGACCACCTTGACCAGGCTGGGAGACCAGCTTGACCAGCCGTAATACCAGCCTGGCCAGGCTGGGAGACCAGTTTGACCAGCCTGGCCAGGCTGGGAGACCAGTTTGACCAGCCTGGCCAGCCTGGGAGACCAGTTTGACCAGCCTGGCCAGCCTGGGAGACCTGCTTGACCAGCCTGGGAGACCAGCTTGACCATCCTGGCCAGCCTGGGAGACCACCTTGACCAGGCTGGGAGACCAGCTAAAACCAGCTATTTCCATCTTAAACCAGCTAAAACCAGCCAACCAGCTTAGGCTGGTTTAAGCTGGTTTTTTCAGCAGGGATCAACATCTCAAATGTATACAAATATTTAAAAAATGTAATATTATATATGTAAATAAATGTAATGTTATTATAATAACATCCTTAACACATGAATCTTCCTCTATGAAAATTAACCATATTTTTGGCACACTGATCGCATATGGCCAAAAATATATTTTCAAATAAATTTTTAAATAATATACAAAAAATGGCCAAAAAACTGAAATATATTTATGACATATTTTAACATAAATATGTTTACAAAAAATTATTTTTCACCAATATATATTTTTTGTATATTTAAAAATTAAGCATATATTTTAAAGCATTATTATTCATGGCATTGAACGAAAACTTTGTATGTTACATACCTTTAGCTAAACATAACAAGATTCCAATTAAATATATTTTTAAATGCAATATATACTTATTATTTTTTATTTTTTTTACATACTTATACATTTTAAGCTTAAATTTCATACAAACTTTTATATTTTGGCCAGGAAAATATATTTTTATGCCCTATGGCTGTTAGAAATGTATTTGTTGCCAATGAAATACATTTTGAAATATATGTTAATATATGAAGGTGAAAACTAAATGTATTTTCAAATTCAAAAATATATTTACTTAAGATTTACTTTCTACAAATGTTTTTTGCATATATTTAAAACAGATTATTCAAATAAATATTTATTTGTGCCATATGGGATTACCTTGGTTTTATTACAGTAACCATGTATTTTTTTACTGTAGTAAACCCCATAGTAAATTTCATAAGGGTTATGGTAAGCATGTCACACGCCAAAGTCTACATTCAAATTCTCTACTACAAGTATTGAATTGCACTCATGGAAAGGTCAAAGATTCAAGCCCAAAATGTTAAAGGTGAAAGGTTGATGCATCAGAGATGGGTATCAAATGTAAAGGTCAGATTCCAAAATGTGCAAGTATATAGTATTAATGCACACACACACAAACTGATTCAATCACAGATTAGTGCTCAGTCGTTTCACAAAACAAACATACTCAATATTTTGTGACAAACAAACTCCCAGATTAGTCATCGTGACTGAATGAGATCTGTTTTATGGCACTTAATGCAAACACAAACATTTCCAGAAACTTTGTTTTCTAGAAAACAATCCTCCATATGTAGGGTAAACTTTAAGGCACTTTCTTTCTTGGCTTCTAATGTAAAAAACGAATACATTAAGACAACATGTTTAAAAACGCTCACTGTGAGAATCCAAGACAAACTTAAAACGTTAAAAAATCAAAACTTCATTTGATGCCTTTATGTTAAATAAAATCTGTTTACATGCTTAGACCTATACAACATTTAGACAAAGGTTTTTTTATAAAGTTTTCATTTTGTGTTAGCAACACTAAAACAGCTGAATTGTCCGTTTCAAGCCGTGTCACGGTAGGATCTGTGCATCAGATGACTGAAGTGGCTTAAAAAAAATCACATTAGAAAAAGAGGCAGCATGATGAAGGTTTGACCCCACATCAGGTTCAGCCTCAGCGTTCAGAGACCTGCGCTTTTGTTGGTTACATGTGTTCTGGATGATTCTGTAGACAGGTTACGAACTCTTTAACTGGTTGACCCTGGAAACAGATCTGATAAACTGCATTAAAGAGAGGAAACCTGGAGAGAGAGAGAGAGAGAGAGACTTTATATAAAAAATATATAAAGATATTTATATAGCGTAGAACGGGGCAAGTTGTCACACATTGCTTACTATTCTCATCTTTGTGACAACATGCCCCAATGGTTCCTTAATATCCTCTGAGCTCCACCATCATGATTCTTATCTTACTGTATGACGAAGATCTACCCTATGATCTACCCTATAACAACTAATCTTCACTAGATAAACTATTATGTCTACAAGTTCTTCTGCTCTTTCTGATGTTTGGTATATTGTGAAGAACACAGTAATAGTTACTTCTCAACCAGGTTCTTGTTCTTGAGGATCTTATGAACTTCAGCTGCAGTTGCTGGACCTTGAAGTTTCTGACCGTTCAACATTTCCTTCTCCAGCTGCTCGATAGACTGACAGACAGAAATGATCTGGTTAATCTGCGAGTTAATGGATTTTAAAATGAGAGTAAGTATAAAAATCACCTAGACCTACATTTCCCGTTTTAGCAAACGCTTCTCCGATTTTGCGGTTGCGTCCTCCGTAGCAGGTGGTGATGAGGTCAGCGACACCGCAGCTCTCCAGGAACGTGGCAGGAGAGACCGCAGTGGCCGTGCAGAACAGCCGGGCGAAGGCGATCATCTCCATCAGACCCAGACGGATCACAGCGGCTTTAGTGTTGTCACCGAAACTCAGACCGTCACAGAAACCAGCGCCCACAGCCACAATGTTCTACAACACAAACCCGTCATACTCACAACATCTAGAAAACGAGAAAAAAATTTGAATTTAAAGAATGATAGATGGTGTAAATTTTCACCTTTAACGCTCCACAGATCTCAACAACATCTGCCTCCTCCACCACTGTCACACGAAAGTTTTGCGTCTGCATAAGTTCCTTCAGCAGCGGACCGTGAGCTTTGCTTTTACACCCTGAACGCAAATAAAAAGATCAGAAAGATGTTACTACTAGAGGTCAAGCCCCCCTAACTGTCTGAAATGATATCACACCAAATTTGGAGTCTCTATGTCAAACCCTCTAGCGCCACCAACAGTCTAAATTTTCACTTACGTTTTTGCTTATAACTTCTGACGCGCAAGTCATAGAAACAAAATTTTTCCTATGAATTCTTGGCTCGTGCCGATTTGATTGCACTCTATAATCCGCCATTTGGAATTTTGGGGGAAAAACTACTTTTTCGAACTCCTCCTAGAGCATTTGTCTGATTTGGGTGAAAATCGGTATCCAGTATCTAGAGGCACTCAGAGCTAAATGTTAACAAATTCATGTCGATGGCTAATCTGTTGTCGTATACCGCGTCAACAAATTTGACATAGAGCTCACAAAAACATATTTTAGGCTGTATCTTTGCTAGACTTATCCCCATTGACACAACATTTGGTCAAGTAATCACAGTCATGACCTGAGGGTGCATGCAGTTTCGTCACAGCGCCACCTAGTGGTCTCAAGATGTAAAAAATTGCCATTTTTGCTTATATCTAGTATATTAGCCTGAATTCATGAGAGTGGCTTTTGTTGATTCCTTGAAGCATGCCAAACAAACAATACTACACGTTTTTCGGTCAGTCATTTTTTGCGGTTGGCCATTTTTGGCATTGGCCATTTAGAAATATTTGAACAACCTACTTTGTTGAACTTCCCTTATGGTGCATTCCCACCAGTTGCGGTAGAGGCGGCAAAAACGTGCTACTCGCGCGTAGTTGGACGCTTGAACATTTGAGTTCACTCGTTTCATTCACGAGTGAAATTCTAGTTATTCAAAACATTCACGCAGAAATTTGCATCATGGGAGGGGATTCTACGACTCCGCTGAGACTACGCCACTCAGCTCGCTCCCTGTAATCACATCACTACTACAGCAAGGTCCTGATCGGTTAACGCGGCGCAGAAATCCGCCGAAGTTCCGATTTTTCAACTCGCGTGTTTCCCGCGGCAATGCTTAATTCGCGCAGGTCTCGCCATCGGCACGCTCCACGCCATTCATGCCATGTTTACGTGCCGCAGGATGCCTAATCATATCTTTGCATTGACTTAAAATGTAAATCGCTTGCCGCGTATACCGCGTCTATTGTAAACGCAGCATTACAGTTTTTGTCCGATTAGGACAAAAATTGGTATGTAGCATCTAGAGGCACTCAGGGCAAAAAAGTTATGGAAGTTGTGTTACTTGGCCAATCCATTGTTGTATACTTGGGAACTTTTAAGGATCAACGAATTTGACTTAAAGCGCACAAAAACAGATTTAAGGCTGTATCTTTGCCGAACTTACGCGTATTGACACAACACTTGGTACTTGACCTGAGAGTGCATGAACAGTTTTATCACAGTGCCACCTAGTGGTCCTGAGATATGAAAAATGGCTATTTTTGCTTATATCTTTGGAAAACAACAGTGTCTTTTTTATAACAGCTTTCCCAAACTAATCTTTTTGTCCATTTGTGTACTAGACTGGCTATATTTACATTTACGAATCAGGAGACACTTATCCGAAGCGATAATTTAGTGCTTACTGACCGATTGTGGTTTCACAAAATTTCTCTTCAGCGACCTCATTGGCCAGATTGGCTCCCATCAGTACCGTCATCACGATGCCCAGTTTCTCCCGGATGACATCAGAGATGAGTTTCAGTCCTTCAGGACCTTCATCCACACCCTTACACAAACACACACAGATATATACAAACTCTTAACAATAAACACAAATAACTGTAGCAGTGGTGCTCAGACCTTAATGAGAGACATCCCGACAGCGTCTGCTTTGATGTGACCCTTGATGGTATCACAGACTCTGGACACAAACTGGTGAGGAATGACGAAGATGAGGATGTCTGCATCCTTCACAGCGTCCAACAGCTCTGGTACAGCTACCTGATGAAGATCACAGGATGTTTATATTGTATGCTTCTGAAACACCCTGATATTTACATGGCACTCAATAAGTTTGTTTCTCTATTCTTACCACATTAGTTGGTAGTTTGTGTCCTGGCAGATATTTGACGTTCTCGTGTTGCGTGTTGATGATTTCTGTGAGTTTTCGTCCATCGATCATCTCTTCAAACACCCACATGTTAACTGTGTTGTCAAAGGTGTTGTATTTGGCCGCATTGGCTCCCACTATCTTGGCAATGGCGGAGCCCCTTTGGAAAAAAGACACTGTGATCACGGCTGAACTGAGATCAGTGTCAGAACATCGAGAAGATCTGCTGTGTATTTACAGTTTAACTGACAACAAAACTTGCTTTATCAGTGTCTGGAACACTGTGTTATATAAATAAAGTGGGTTGACTGCTTCCAAAGCACATTATGTTTTCATTATTATGACTTTAACTTATGTCATAAGTTAACATATCTTTAACTAATGTCTTAAGGTTCAAACAGGCCTGGAAATGAAGAGGGCTAACCTCCATACACCATAAACTTTTCATACATAAATACTCAACCAGTGTACGATAGTGGGAAATTTGCATTTATCTGCCGATACACTGACCGATATATCTGTGCAACACTACTTATTTGTACGAAAAATTAATTAAGATATAAAGCTAAAGGACGAGACATTATTTTATTTACAAATCCTTGGGAACTTTTAAGATAATGTAAGTACACAACTGCATTGAATACATTACATGGTGTGCAAGTGGTTTTTGGATATTTCATTACAAATATTGTGGCTTACAAAATTGTGCCTTTAATGGACTCTCAAATCACAGCAACAATTAATGATTACTTGATCATGCTGTATTTGTTAAGATTAGTTAATGAGTTAACCTGAACTAACAATGAACAATGCTTCTACATCATATATTAATCTTAATTGAATTATATATTTGTCTTTAGTTAATGCACAGTGAACTAGCATGAACAATTGCATTAGCATTAACAAAGATAAATAAATTAGGGCTGTCAAAAGATTAATCGCGATTAATCGCATACAAAATTAAAGGGTTTTTTGTATAATATATGTGTGTGTACTGTGTGTAATTATTTTGTATACATAAATACACACACATGCATGCATGCATGCATTTAAAAACATTTACATTCATATTTATTTATTTAGATTTTGATATTAAATTTATATAAAAAATTATACATAAATACATTTTTCTTTAATGTATACATGTATGTGTGTATTTATATATACATAGTAATTACACACAATACACATACAAATATATTATGCAAACACAAACTTTTATTTTGTATGCGATTAATCGCGATTAATCTTTTGACAGCCCTAGAATAAATCCTGAAAAACCTATATCCCTCATTGTTAGTTAATGCATTTACTAATATTAACAAACACAACTTTATTGTAAAGTGTTAGCCAATAAATCTAATATTTAATGCTATAATGAAGTCAAGGGACTAATTATGGATATTAATAATCCAGATCATATCACATTACACCTCGGCTTCAGTGCTATAAAGAGACTGAAGTTTATGGATAAGACTGCCATCACTTTCTGTTTAACAAACATAAACCAACCTATGTACACATTCAGAAATGTTGACTCAGCTGTAATGTATACTATATAATCTGTAATATTACAAAAGCATTGTAACACAGTCATAAAGACTAAAACTGAAATGCAATATGCAGAAATGAGTTATGCAACAAATTCTGACTTTATAAACCAGAATTAAATCCAGTTTTGCTACTGCAGTGCTAAAGAGACTGAAGTTTATGACTAAAACAGGACTGCAGTCCTGATCAATCATTACTCAGCAAATACAGAAAACCAATGCACACATGCACATTTAAACACTATATAATGCATTTAATAACATTCATAAACTACAAACAAAATCAGTTGTAGCCTACATAACCTTTCACCAAACCTCAAAACGTTATCAAACGCATTGCACTATACTAACACATGATCCGATATGAAATGATGTCAAATGACCATAGTTTATAACAATTATAATAATACACACCAGTTGCCGGAGCCGATAATGCAGACTCTCTTAGCGGCCATGCTGAGTGTCTGAAGGGCAGCTGTCAGATCCGAGCGAGCGTCTCTCCTGTGAACGCGCTTTTAAAGACCCTGAACGTGCCTCACTCCCCCCGACGCGCATTGGTTCGTTTCTTCTGCTCACGCGCGCTGCTGAAGAAGAGACATAACAAAACCAAAACTTACACCATATATATTTGTATATAAACCTATACGGAACAAATATATTTTTTGAAAAAATATAATTTTAAAATATTTCAAAATATAGACAACAACATACCCAAACAGCTTTTGTGGTCTAAATGCACTTTCGGTAGACTTCCACATATAATCAATACAGTTTATTTCTGATAACAAGAGAAATAATTTTAAATTAAATTACCTTTTATAATATCTAACGTGTATTACACTGAGGTAACATTACTGTTTAAAGTGTTCAGTTGTGTACAGTTTGAATTCTTGCCTGGGTGCCAAACCTCGTCACAGTTGTGATGAATGCTTGTCCTCTCCCCTAGTGTTTAGCAAACCAAAACACTTTATTTTCCACAAGGTATTTGTTTCAGTGATTAGTTTGGCCACGAGCCAGACCGATAATAAATAAATACAGACCGGAAGTTCACTTCGGTTCAGGCGCGTAACTGTGACAACGCAGCTGCGTCGGATAAAACCGTCGGCATTTGTAGGGAAATATATTTTTAAATGTTTACAAAAATTTATTTTTACCAATATATTGAAATGTATAATAAAAGTAAATATATTTTAAAGAATTTATATTCACAGTGGAAGAAAAACTTTTACATTACAAACCTGTAAACATAACAGGTTTGAAGAGATTAAAATTAAACAAATAAACAAAACATTACTTATTTTATATTTACATAATTTTATATTTTTATACAATCTTTTAAAAATATATTTTTTGTCATATGGGTTGTTAAATTTAAAATGTATTTGTTGCCCCTGAAATACATTTTGAAATAGATGTTAATATATAAAGCTTAAAAATAAAATACATTGTGAAATTTAAAAATATATTTAATTAAGACTTACTTTGTACAAAATAAATTTAGCAGATATTTAAAAAATATTTTAGGTCAAAGAAACGTATATTTTTGCCGTATGGGAAGGTGTGAATAACACGAGATTTGACATCTGACAATCAAAGTTTGAGCTTTCAAAAATAAGCCTAAAAAAAACTGCTGAAATAGTTCAAGTGAACACATACTGACGACTTGACTTTAATTAAAAAAAAAGTTTTAAATAGCTTGATCCATTTCATAATGTTGCATATTTACCAAAAATGTTGCCTTTGCGTAACCATAGCAACAGGCGATCTTGAGTCAGTAGCGACGGATACGATTTCCGATTCAGACATCAGCGACTAGCAGTAGAAGAAAGACGCAATCTAATTCATTTCAATGTTAGCTTTGGCGACTTTCAGCGTCACGACTGAAAGTGACCTTTGGCGACTGGATGGGGGTAATCAGCGACGCGAGCAAGTTAAAAATTTAACTTTATGCAAATGATGAGCGATTTTTGAGAGCAACTAAAGGTACATTCACATTATAAGCGACTTTGTCGGTGTGTGTCACTCGTCTCTTTCAAAAGAGGCGTTTCTATATCTGGTTGTCATAAACAAATGAGTACCGTCCACTCCAGTAACTGACAGACGGATGACTTGAACTCCACTGCTTCGTTCTCATTGGTAGTCGCTCCCGAAAGTCGCTCATAATTTGCATAAAGTTAAACATTTCTCAATCTTGGTCACGCAACTGGACACGCCCATCCAGCTGGTCACTGTCGCTCGCGAAATTGAAATCAACGATATTGCGTCGCTCTGTTACTGCTAGTCGCTTATAATGTGAATGTAGCTTAAATATCACTTATTATATCTTTGCGTATAAGTGAAACTGTTACCATAGCAACAGCCAAAAGTTTTATTTTAGTTAGTCAGTAGCTAAAAAAAGACATTTAATTAGATAAATAAAGCTATATCTCAAATCAAAGAAACGCAATAAACTTTGTTTAAAAAGTCATTGTACGATGAGTGTTGACGAAACACAGAAACAAACCTGCTGGACACAAGTGAAATTCAATACAAGATAATCTTTATTATAACACAAAAGCTAACAGAAAAATACAACATTTGGTCCATTAAAGAAAAAACGTAACATTAAAAATGGATCTTCAGTCAAAGCAAATGCATGGCCTTACAAAAATAGTTAACTACCTAGGCAAGAATGTTAAAATCATTTCTAAATGTTTAAATTACTTAGGTGGAAGAAGCCATGGTGTATCTTCATATGCAAATAAAAATGCCAGTGCAGCCGAGGATTATAGCAGGTTTTCCGTATTGCAGTTAACGACCAACAAGTCGACAATAAAGACGAGAATTTAATGAACCATTAAACCACAGAGGTAATTTCTTCAAATGTATTAATATGCATATCACAGCAAGGTTAAAGTGGATCTACTTTACAGCTTAAACTGTCACCGAAAGATCAATACGCAAACGGGTCGATCAGTAGTACGTCTAATCTTGTTCGCTAACACGTCAGACTAAAACCACTATGGAAAAGTCGATTACTGAACGTTACAGAAAACTTTAACCAGTGGACGCCAACTGACTTCAAGATCTAAATATTTCATCAAGTACTAAACTAAGTTCTTTATCATCATCATCATCATCTATGCTTAACTAGACTAATCTTCATAAAGTTCATAATATGAGAACAATAAAATATCAAAGACAAAAGCGAAAACTTTAAAAATAAACAACGACCCCTCAGGAAAATTATTTGGGACGATTTGCTAATACTTAGCGTTCGTGTTTTTTATAACAAACAAAAACCTCGGAGTCTGTCAGTTTGGTCACCGCTATGAAAATCATTAAGCGGAGTCACGAAAAATACGAATTTCTCTTAAAGGGTCTCCTGGGCAGCTACAGCAGGACAATATAAGATAAATGTAAAATAACTGTAGTGATCAGAGCCTGCAGCAGGACAGACGCCACCCAAAAAACCTTCTGGTCCTCTTCTTTCGCAATGAACACTTATGTGTTTCGAATGCCAAGAGCCTGCTCCAGCTCCTGTCTCCTCTGCTGAACCTGAGAAAAACACAGAGAATTTTTAATGTGAACTTTGCTTGACAAGAGATTTCCAAACACTTTGAGCAATAGTCACTCAATACATCTTCACCTTTGAATAGAAATAACGGCAGACGGCCTCCTGAGCCCAGGGTTGAAAGTAAAACTCGGCCCGTCTCTCCTCCTCTGGGTTCCCGACAACATCGGTCATCGTCTGTAAGATGCAATATGCGTGCAATAAACTTATTGAGAAACGTGCAGAATTGTATAATACTTAAGAAATACAACTAGTGTTAGATATTAGCATAGATGGAGTTAATAGCGGTCGTCAAATCAAAGTAATTCAACACCCAACATCATTAAAAGTCAAGTCACGCCACTAACTAACTAACAAACAAACCAATCAAACAAACATAAAAGACATGAGCCCAGCAGGTTACATAACACTTAAATAACACCCTGGTACAGACTTGGTGCTGTCAAAAAAATACTAACATGTGCAAAAACGATGCAAATACCATTTGTATCACATTGTACACATTTTGTACAATAGTAAAGGTTTTTTTTGTACATGGTAATGTGAGTGGTATTGTGATAGTATAGGATGATGACAAACACACCCTTGATATATATAAACACAATGGTTTTTCTCAATGACCATAAAGAGGTCGAGTAGTAGTACGCTGTAAGCTAATTGGTTGTTTGATCTCACCTTCAGATCTCTGCACTGTGACTGTAGCCAATCATTGATGAAACCCTGTGGATCTCGTGCGAAACTCAACATGAACTCTCTTTGAGTCTTCAGCTGGTTTATCGTCTCGATGGTCTCATGGATCTGTACACATGAACGAAGAAAGAGATTACATTTTAACATTGCAACTTAAATATTTTACACATTTTCTCACAAAACAAAACACTTAAAACTTTTTAAGTTACTAAAGCAAAAATTAACATAAATCTTTAAGTATTAAGTCTAACACGAGTATGAAAACAGTATTGAGTGCCGAATATCATTCAGCACAGATGTGTTTACCTGAAGATGACTTTAAATCACATCACAGCGGTTTTACAAATCCTGATCTTATCAAGACAAACCTAAAGAGTCACTAAATGCAAAGTTCAAACCACAAAGTGTTGCAAGCGGACTGGTGATGTAACTCGGTCAAAGGGAAACATAAATAAGACTAAAAGTTCCCACAATTTTACTTTATAAGCAGTAGTGGCCAGTACACACTTTAATGATGATATTTAAAGAGCAGAAGACCAATATCATTTAAAATGTGTTTACTGACACCAAACCAATGGCAAATAAATAAATCACATCATTCACGGACAAAGCTGGTTGCTATTTCTACACCTTCTGTTAAACGGATGTGATTATCAGTTATTAAATAATCAATATATTACGTTTTATATGCATATAAACTAACCCGATTTTAGTGTACTGCATTTAAAGAGTTTGGTTCTAAAACATGATAAACGCAATTTAAAAAAAATTAGTTGCCACAAAAATCAGTATTGTATTAGGGCAGTATTAAAAAGAAAATTTTCCTTTTTACGGAAAATAATATCCGCCGTGTTATTCTGTCATCTTTTCTCCATTTTTTCCCCAAAACACAATAAACAGCACTCCTCCTCGGCAAAATACAATAAATCCACTCAACAAATCACAATGCACCATTCCACGTATTGTAAACAACAATAGCGGCACGTAGTGTATACTTTTAGTCAACTAAATGAATATAGCATGGCAAAAATTAAATGCACATTTATATACTAATTCAACATTTAAAAAAACTGCATTGAGGAAAAAATATTTTATTTAATAAATCTTAGAAATTATTCAACCTATGGATTAGAATTTTTAATGTTATTATAACCTAAAGATGCTATGTGAAAGTTTGTAACAGAAAATAGTGGTTTTCATCTCGTCACTTTCTTGGTATAGAAAACGTATATTTATTCATGAACGTTTTCGCAAAAGCAAGCACATGGTTGAATGCACAGCCTTGCAAAGTGTAGTGTATTAAGCTCATACAGTCTAAAGTAATAAATGGTCAATTTTTATGCGTATGCGAGGGTCCGTGTACAGTGCGCGTGATGCAATTTTTGTTATCAGAAGAGTGAGCATGTATGTACGGATTTTTGAAACCCTGCGTACATTGTATGCATACGTCGCGCATGTGCCTACAGGAGAATGTAGCCCAGAAGATGCATTGCATTTTGTCGCAATGCGCATGCAAATGTTTGTGTACATGTGCGGGTCAAATAACTTTGAAAGGCCGTGCACGTAAAAGAAAAACAAACGATTATACTCCGGGTTTAAGTGCACACAGTCGTTTGAGGAATGCGCATTGAGACAAAATGCAATTTCAAAAATCCCGCGATGCACGTACAGTACGAATGCACTGCTCTAATAATGAAATCTGCATCACACGCACTGTATGCAGACCCCGGCATTTGTGTAAAAAGTGGACCATACATCGGCTTGACAGGTGCCACTGTATAAACCTATAGATTAATTTTGTCGCAAAACGCATGTATAAAACATCTATGTACACGTATGAGTTATATAAACTATACTTTGCAAGACTGAGCGTTCGACCATGCGACTGTTCTACGGGCTTAAGTGTACACAGACGTTTGACAAATACGCTTTGCGACAAAATGCTATTTAAAATTTTTTTTTAAAGCGGTGCATGTATAGTATGCACAAAATTTGTATCACTGTATAAAGTGGACCATATTTTTGCCTTAACAGGTCCTGCTATATAAACCTATAGACCTCCAATATAAACCATTATAGACCTATAATTCTCATGTGTATCTCACCAGTTAAGCCGGTTTCATGATTAGTAGTAAATCGCCATTAGCTGCTTTCGAATGGAGCGGCATTTACTACACAGAGCCGTATTTCACAGAAAAGCTCGGAAAAATCGCGTTAATAATCATGGACAAATCACCTCAGATAACCATGGACAAATCACCTCAGATAACGTATACATTTTGGCGAGCTTCTCTGTGAAATACGGCTCTATGTATCTAAAAGCAGGTGATGGCGATCTACTACTAATCACCGATTAGATACGCATGAGAATTGCAGGCGGATTATCTTCCACCCCACTCAACCTTATTATACATTAACACACAAATACTGAATATACTACAAAAATAAGCACAAAGTCATTGTGGCAACAACGTCACCACTGTGATTTTGTATGCTGTGTCTTTAAAGTCTTTATCAAAAGCTGAGTCTCTCAGATGAATGAAGAGAGAACTGAGCAGAGAAAAACCAGGCCAGATTTTCCATGACTGATCCCAGGCTTTGTTCACGCTAGCTTGTGTGTGTGCGTTTCTTCACAATGAACCACCAAACGCATTCAAATCCATGAGTCAAAGGAATCTCTTTGATACTCAGTAGACAGGAAGAGGGTGGAAGACAAAATACCACGGTATCCAGAGAGTAAAAGAGAACAACGGCTTATCTCCTGCGGTGAAGCACTGAGCACTATCAGGACTGTTTATTCATCCAGAAGAAGAAGCTGTGTTTAGCTAAACAAACACTATTAACACAAACCTACGGGTAAATGTTTGACCAACAACCGCATGAATGACAATATTACAACTGAAACTTTGATTTCATAAACTCTCCAATGAATGATCTTTATTTGGCACAAAATATCAGTTTTGCACAAGATGCTCTTGTGGTGAAGTAAATACAGGACTTCATAACCAAGACTCCATTACAGATTTGTGCAAAACTTGTGCAATATTTTTAAAATTTTCCCCATAAAAAAAGTTTGTGAGATTCTCCTCGCATCATATCCCCAAACTAAATCATGAGGTTTTCATTCTTCTTTCTCATGTTTGCTCAGACTACATACCTTGTTGTCAAGACCAGCGATCTCCTGCTGGCTGGCCGTGGACAGTAGAAAAGAGTTCATCTGTGTCTTCAGTGTGTCGTCCACCTCCACGTCTATATCATAACACGCAGTCTTCTTCTGATCATTGGGATCCACACTGAAATGGAGGTTCAGGTTCAGAAACCAATTTCAGAGGAAGAAAACGCGACCCTGAGTGACATCACGATTACCTTATGACGTGGTTGATGATGATTGGCTCGGGGGGCATCAGTAGAGCGTGCAGACGCTGAGGGATCTCAGAGAACTTCATCCTTTGGGTTTCAAAGATCTGGAACGAGAGGAGAACCAGATAAAGGTGACAAGTTCTTGATGTGATACTACTCTAAATTAGACATCTTAACGATAAGTTGGTTGCGTTACCTGTTGGAGGTATTTGTCACAGTTGATGAATTCTCTCTCATGAGGATCCTGAAGTTTATGGGTCTTCACATACTGCCACAGAGCCTGAATGATGACGGGTCGGGTCTGAGTGTGAATACCCAGCAGTCGGGCCAGTCTGGGGTCCAACTTAAACTGAGGAGGCTACACAGAGATTCATGTATTAAGAATAAAAAATATTTCAATGCAAAATTGTGTACATTTAGATACTACAAAAGTCATTTCTTATTTTATTATTTTGATTTTGTGGTCAAATAAGACCCAAAACAATTCCCATATTTTGAATGCTTTCTGGACAACATGGTCAAAGTGTATTGGCGCCCCCTGGTGGTGATTACTTGGAAAGTTTCAAGAGTTTGTGTTTTACCTGGTAGTCGAGCATGAGGAGAACAGTACAGCGAACACCAACATCTCCAGGTCTCTTCACCTGAAATCCATCCGTCTCCTGAGTCGTGGCCGTTCTGTGCCACTGAAATAACAACAGACTTCAAATGAACAAAGCGTATAACAAAAATGTAAATTTTTCTGGCAGCATTACGCTAGGGGTGTAAATCAAGACACAATGCAATATCGATTGTCACAATATCTGCCGATACGATGTTTGTTGACACCTTGAAATAAACTTTTCGATATTAAAACAAACTAATGCACAGATAAGACACTATTGTCAGCAAACAAAATATCCCGCTTTGGTGGAATTGCGTAAATGGACGTTACGTAAACATGTGCAAAGTGTCAAAATGAACCGCTTATCGGTATTTTCCGTTTGTCGTTAATACATCGTATCGCCAAAGTAGAAGTATAGTTCTGTTTATACGCATACGCGAGGGTCTTCGTTCAGTGCGCGTGATGCAAATTTTACGCAGCTTACGTGCATTGCACATTTTTGTAATTGTGCATACTTTAAACGCGCAGGTCGTGCATGTGTGTACAGGAAAATGTAGTATGTAACACAAGAGATGCATTGCATTTTGTCACAATGCGCATGCGTCGAACGTCCATGTGCGCATACAAGTCAAATAAATTACGCATTCAACCACGTACACAAAAAAATAAACTATACTACAATGCATCGATCAAATGTCTAAAGTCTGATTCATACTGATTTCATATTACATCCAGCACATTTATTTGAAGTATTTACAGTTACACAAACTCACAACCGTCTCTCACCTCCACTAGATGATTGTCAGGTCCATATAAATCTTTATCCAACTCGATAACTAAAGACTTAAAAAACGAAGAAAACTTCCTCTTCTGCTTGGTAGCTTCATACTTGGACACAGCGGTCTGTGAGAGAGACAGAGATCATGAGCAAAATTCAGATTTCACACAAACGCCTGCGAGATGAGAGATTTACACTGACGTCTTCTAGAAGTCGGCCCTCCACACGCAGCTCCCATGATGCAACGGTTCCTTCACCATCCTCAGCGTCCGGCTTGGCGGGGTTGAAGGTGTTGGAAATGAATATACGCAGTTTCCGTTTTTGCTGCAGATATTGAGTGACATCAGATTTATTTGATAGTAAAGTGATTTAAAGTGTGAATCCAGTTTCACTTCACTTGCACAATGATAGTGTGGCCAGTAAATCTTAAAGACCACATAAGAAGCGTGAATCTGGATTTACCTTGATGGGTCTCTTGAGAGCTTCCTGAATGTCGAGCCTCTTGCGCATGATGGTCTGATCGAGTTTTCTCTCAAATGCCAGCAGGTCCATGTATGCCTGAGACTCGGGTACAAGCTCTCTGATCTAAACGAATGATGACAAGAAGTTATGAGATGTTTTAAATGATATGTGAAATATCTGGAGAAGCTTTGTATTGGCATTGATTAGGGCCTCGACCCATTTGACGCCCACCCAAAGAGTAGTTGACTCCGGGCCGGATTCGGTGCAGATCCGGGCCCAGAGTCCTCTGTTGTCTTGGCATCCATTATCAGAAAAAGGAATCCATACATCAAAATCAAGAAAAAACATGGACGTAATATGGACACACTTACTCTCTGAGGTAGAATTTTATCCGCCATTTTCTTCTTCTTGGCACTAAAACAAACAAACAAACAAACAAACCATTTATGAAATCAAACCTCATCACTGCCAATGATCACAAACAAGATTGAAGTTTCTTACTGTTGGTTGCGGTTCTGTTGTTGGACCTGCTGGATTTGAGTCGGTGCCGGTCTCTTACGGGACGGGTCCATGACGGGCATCCCGGGGCGGGATACTGGACTGGCCCCGTAACCTGGAGGCCCCATTGAGGGTCCCTGAGGGGTCATACGATTGGTTGGAGGCATTCCTGGTCTCTGAGGGACAGAAATGAAGAACAGATATATGAAGACTAAATATAATTCAGTAACAGATCAACTAATGCAATGACATAAAGCCAAAAGTACGTTTTGGAGCAGCTGTTTATGAGACTGTTGACTTCATAACTATCACATGCATGCAAAATCATGGTAGTCTATATATTACACACACACATACATTGAAAGACTGATATATTGCAGAGGCAATATATATCGGCCGATATTTGGATTTTTTATTATCAGCAGATAAATCTTTTCAGTCCCTCCAGAAACACGCGATAATGCGATCGCATGGTTTAACGCATAATCAGCCAAAGTCTGCATATTTATGCGGGGGCTGCATTTTTTTAAATACGCCGCACTTTCGCAGCATAAATTGCAGATTTCCGTGCGCAAAATATGCAGGCTTGCATGATTTCATAAACCCCGCATTTTTAAAGCAAAAGTCACATATATCTTAGCAGAAAAATGTGGCATTTACTTCACACAAGCGCAACCATGTCCCTGTTGCCATGGGAAGATTATGAAGTGACGTGATTATGTGATGTGAACATAAAGAAACAGTTTTGCAAGTTCGCGCAATTTCATTGCATAAATATCCCGTATATTCCATCGCATTTTTTAAGAAAACATGTCGCAAGATCAAGGATTTTTGCCCGCAACAATCACAAAAAAACGTGTTTTTCTGGAAGGACTGTCTTTTCAATCAGCTAGTAAATTTCTCTATTAATTAAATTTGTTTAAAGGCGGGGTGTATGATCTCTGAAAGCCAATGTTGACCTTTGAAATCACCTAAACAAACACAGTAAACAAACGCAACCCAGGCAACGATTAGTAGACATGACCCTTACTGCAGATTGGCTAGAAGTGTGTTTTGGTAGTCTGCCTTATGGTGCATTCACACCAGCCACGGTAGAGGCGGCAAAAACCCGCTATTCGCGCGTAGTTGTATGCTTGAACATTTAAGACTACTCATACTTCATTCGCACGTGAAATTCTAGTCATACGAGACATTCACTCGGAAATTTGCGTCATGGAATCGTTTTTTGCGACTCCGCTCGCTTCCTGTAATCACGTCACTACTACAGCAAGGTCCTGATTGGTTAACGCGGCACGGAAATCTGCCAAAGTTCAGATTTTTCAACTTGCGCGTGTCTTGCATCAACGCTCAATTTGCGCAGAACGCGTCATCTGCGCTGCGTGTTCCACGTCGCAAGATACCTTACCGCGTCTTTGCATTGACTTAACATGTAAATCACATGCGCTTGTCGCCTCTACTGCATCTGGTGTGAACCCTGCATTACTCACACATGTTTTTCAAAAACATTGCCCCCCGCCTTTAAGGTAAATGACCAATCATTATTCACTTTTTAACATTATGTTATGTTCAACACATTTATTAAAACAGTACCATGAGATGTCAGATCCACATTAAGTATGTCTTATTAATTGTGTAAACGTGTTTACGTTAAAAGGGCATATTTATAAGTGTTATACATAACAAATGTTTATGTATTTTCAATAATTTTCTTTTTGTCTCTTCTTATTTACTCTAAATACTGTACATTTGTTTTATATCGGCATCGCCCAATAAAACAGAAAAGATGATATCGGTCGACTTGTAACACATGCATCCAGATTTTTTTTTTTTTCAAAAGAAAGTTACGCTTTTGAAGTGAAAAATGAAATATATGTAAAGCTTTTATCATCTCTTTAATGCAAACACAAGCATCTGGACCTGCAGGCCTCACCGTCACCAAACCATTTAAACAAACTGCTTATGTTAAAGCTTTTAAAAAAATACTTGTTAATTTAATTTTCTCATCTAAACTGCAAGTAAAGAGCATGCAAAATGTATTATGATCTGATCTGAGGTGTTTTGTTTATAATCGGATGCATGCTGACTGACTATGATGCTGATCTGATCAACGCAATGCTTTCATAAATCAATGATATTTTCACGTTAAACCATTAAATTATACTTTAAACGACAATCTGTGTTTTACGTATTGAATATAGACACACATCCCTCGCGCGTGTTCACATTTAAAGCCCCGCGGGTCGGTCTGGGTGGTTCTTTGTTCTCCTGCGCGCCTCTTACCGGGTATCCGGGCATCGGTGATCGGTACATGTGGTTCTGTGGCCCGCCGGGTCCCATCCGTCCTGACGGGGTACCGGGCCCCATACCGGGCCCCGAACCAGCCACCGGTGGCCCGGGTCCCATCGGTGCTCCGCCGCCTCCGGGTGTCGCAGGCTGAAAACCTCCACGAGCCGCCATCTTCTCAGGGAACCGCAGAGCGAACACACAGCAGCGAAGCCGGTGAGATGTGAACTGATATCGCGAGAGTTCAACAGCGCCTCTGACGAACTAGGAGTCCGGGACTGGGTCTCGCGAGAGTTTGTTGTGATACTGACGACGTCACCTAAATTATTTGAAAGAGCGAGAATGTGTTATTTTAATAGCATTTTAACAGCAAATATTCACTATACTATTATTTATGTTTTAATTTAACATTATTATATAAATATATTTTTTTAAATATAGAAATATTTTTGCTATTTGTGTAAATTATTTTTTACGTTTGGCTTTTATATGGTTTGAGTTTTTAATTAAGCTGTACAAAAAGCAATACTGTTTGTAATTCTATTTATTATCTTGTTCTTTTTTATTAATAATTCATATCATTTATAATTATTATATTAATATATTTTTCATAAAA
>NC_133360.1:3000600-3170600 GCF_030506205.2 Paramisgurnus dabryanus | reverse complement strand
CCTAATTCCATTCCTATCTTATCCTAATTCCATTCCTATCCTATCCTAATTCCATTCCTTTCCTAATTCCATTCCTACAGTATCTTATCCTTATTCCATTCCTATCCTAATTCTATTCCTTTCCTAATTCTGTTCCATTCCTATCTTAACTCCTATCCCATCCTATGCTATCCTATCCTAATTCCATTCCTTTCCTAATTCCATTCCTATCCTAATTCCATTCCTATCTTAACTTCTATCCCATCCTATACTAATTCCATTCCTACCCTAATTCAGTTCCATTCCTATCCCTATCCTAATTCTGTTGCATTACATTCCTATCCTCCCCTATCCTAATTCCATTGCAATCCTAATTCCATTCTAATCCTATCCTATGCTATCCTATCCTAATTCTGTTCGATTCGTATCCTAATTCCATTCAATTTTATCCTAATTCCATTCCTATTCTAATTCCATTGATATCCTAATTCTGTTCCATTTATATCCTAATTCTGTTCTGTTCCATTACATTCCTATTCTATGGTATCCTTATCCCATTCCTTTCCTTATTCCTTTCATATCCTAATTCTATTCCTATCCTAATTCCATGACTTTCCTAATTTCATTCCTATTCTAATTCCGTTCCATTCCTATCCTAATTCCTATCCTATGCTATCCTAATTCAATTCCTACCATATTTCCGTTCCATTTCTATCCTAATTTCGTTCCATTACATTCCTATCCTATCCTATCCTATCCTAATTCTGTTCCATTCCTATCCTTATTCTGTTCCATTCCTATCCTTATTCTGTTCCATTCCTATCCTTATTCTGTTTCATTCCTATCCTTATTACGTTCAATTACATTCCTATCCTTCCCTATCCTATGCTAATTCCATTCCTATTCTATCCTAATTCCATTCCATTTATATCCTAATTCTGTTCTGTTCCATTACATTCCTATCCTATGGTATCCTAATTCCATTCCTATCCTAATTCCGTTCCATTCCTACCCTATTTCTATCCTAATTCCACTCCACTCCATTCCTATCCTAATTCCATTTCTATCCTACTTCCATTCCTATTATTTCCTAATTCCATTGCTATCCTATCCTAATTCCATTCCTATCCCAATTCCGTTCCATTCATATCCTAATTTTGTTCTGTTCCATTACATTCCTACACTATGGTACCCTAATTCCATTCCAATCCTATTCTATCCAAATTCCATTCCTATCATATCCAATCCTAATTCTAATGCTATCCTATCCAATACTATGCTATCCTAATTTCATTCCGTTCCATTCCTAATTCTGTTCCATTACATTTCAATTCTATCGTATCCCATCTCATCCTATTCTATCCATCATGTTTCAGTCTTCATAACAAAAGTTTAAAATGAATCATTGTGATGCTGTGAATGTACCCACACAGCAGGCGATTCCAGGCCGGATCCACGCTGAAGTCAGTAGCTGCGGTGCAGATCCGCCTCAGAGTCTGCTGTGTTGGTATAAACAGTTTAGTCAGTGCTTTTTAAAGGTCAACAGTCTCCCTTCAGGAGGTCCAACCCAAACCTTAATAAATATGATTGAGAACTTTGTAAAATTATGAATGATATTTATTATGCCTTCATAGATAAATAGAACAGCCTATTATCTGCAGAGATGCTGACGAACGATCAGGCAATATGTATGTTTGTAGTAAAAACAACAAAAAACAGTATTATGAGTCTGATAGTAACACTGATCATATTGTTTTATCATTCTTTAACAACTTTACATATCAGGTCTTTGTGCTTTGATGAGACATCCAACAAATACGTCTCAGAAGTAACACAATTCAAATAAACAAGAAACGCTTCACTTTCCACTAACGTATTTCAAAATAAGACAGAACAGTCATTCATGAAGAGATACAGATAAACTCATGCGCACACACAAACACACAACTGTAGTGTTAGTAACCGTTTAAGCCCAGAGTAAAGTTTGTTTTTATACGTGTACGCGAACATATGTCGAATGCATAGCCTTGCAAAAGAGTTTATTCGTGCATTCTGGTGATGAAAATACCCTTGCGTACACGTAAAAATTGACTCTACTACTGCCTTTATATGACTGACTGGACTGATGCATTTACATCCAAACAGGGATTTGCTAGAAAGACTTTTCCAGAACACACACACACACCATAATGAATCTTCACACAAACACACACCTGGATTATACCATCATCCAAAACCTGTATATAATTAAGGCAAACCAGCAATAATAATAGTAATAATAATAATAATAAAGTGATGACCAGCATGCATAAAGAAGATGAATCCAACATGGCTCAAGCTCACGTCAATGTCATACAGCACCTAAACTTTCCAAACCCCCCCCCCCAAACGCATGTAATGATCATCTTGTTCTGGAAGTTACATTCATATGAGATACAATGAGTCTGAGTCCATCAAGAGCCAGAGATGAGACTATAATGAAGCTACATACAGTGAATAAGCGCTATATTCATCTACTGATCTACATAAGCCACTGATCTGAAGACAGTTTAAACAGTCACTATGTACACAAAGGCATCAGGGTCCAGTTTCGATGTCCGAGTAAATCACCGCGGAGCCTTCGCAGAAATGTTCGAGGTTACGAGGCTTCAAGGAGTTTCGTTTTTGAGGCAGTATTTTCAAAAAACAAGTTTCGCACATTTGCATGAAATGTACTTGTGAAAATATAGTTTTGTTTTTCTTCTAGCGTCTGGTGTAGAAGATGTTTGTTATGTCTGTGATGTGGTCTATGATGCTCTCATGTGGTCAGCTTTGGTTGTTCTCCATCAGACATCTGCTCTTGCGTTTCTCAACAGGTGAAGTCTTCAAAGTTGCCCTGACCAGGATGGTGAGGTAGCATGTTGGCCGGGTAGGTCGATGGGGTATGAAGGTTGTCGCATGGAGTCTGCGAAATGATTAAGGGAATAAAAGGTGCTGTTAGAGTCACTTTGGATCAAACATCTGCTGAATGAGTACATGCATGTAAATCTTTTGTGTATTCACAAGTGTTGCCACTACTGTACAGTAGTGCAGTAATATTACAGTAATATTGAGTCTGTTGTGACAGACACGGGTGTGATAGTTACTAACGTGACGCTTTACATCATCCAGGCTGAGTACGGCTCCTCTCTCGTTGTTGTTGCTCCTCTGCTTTTTCTTCTTGGCACAGCGACACACTTTATACTTGATCACCTGCGATAAGAACAAACAGATGTACAAAAACACAAAAGGGAAATGTTCATCAGTACTTTATTGTTTAAAATGCATCTGCATGAGAGCAATTTCAGTAAATGATCTACACAACATTACTAATATGTCTTAGTGCTTGTTTGAAAACATTGTAAAGTTAAAGCGTACGCTCCAAACGAACATTTTTCAACCTGACGGTCTGGAACAAAATGAAACAGACAGAAAACAATACATTGTACCAGAGCAGAGGTGTAAACAGGGTATTTTCTACAGAGTTATTCCCACCAGAGACGCCCGACTCACGGTTCAGCAGAAATGGATGATATATGGCTTGTTATTGGCTTACAGCTGTCATGTTTAAACCGGTCGGTTAGCAAACACAAGGTCTGAAACTGACAGTATTTCTGCCCGTACATGACGGTCTGATTCTAAAAGCAGGCGTATGAGAATTTTCAATTTAACATTACACTGCGTTGCTACATTTATGTTTTCTATAAGATGGATCTCTGTGGAAAAATGTTTGGCTTGGTAAATTACAATGAGACTATGTTTACAAAGTAAATAAAAGAGGTGTCACTACTCTGTTCTGCACACACACAGTTCATTATAAAAGTGAATTTTCATTTACTGTAGCACACACAGCCACAGACAAAAGGCCATTCTATTCTATTCTATTCTATTCTATTCTATTCTATTCTATTCTATTCTATCCCATCTTATCCCAGTGCTATTCCATTCTGTTCTATCATATCCCTATTTCTATTCCAATCCATCATACTCCCTATTTCTATTCCATTCCTATCCTTATTTCTATCCCTATTACCATTCCATTCTTATTCCATTCCTATTTCATTCTATTCTAAAAGGGCATTTTATTCCATCCCTATTCCTATTCCACAGTCCATTCATATTCCAATCCTATAGTATTCCAGTTCTGTTCCATTTCATTCAATTATATCATATCCATTCTTTTTCTATTCCATTCTTATCCTATCCATACTTCCATTCTATTTTTATTCCAATGCCATTCCATTCTATTCTATTCAATCCTTAAAGGGAATTCCATTCCATTCTATTAGATTACATTGTTATTCTATTCTATCCTACAATGGCATTCTATTCTATTCCATCCCATCCCTATTCCATTCTATTCTTATCCTATCCTAATTCTAATCCATTTCTATCCTATCCCTATTCCATTCTATTCTTATTCCAATCCTATCCTATCTCATCCCAGTGCTATTCGATTCTATTCTATTCTATCATATCCCTATTTTTATTCCTAGTACCTTTCCATTACCCATACCCATTATATTCTATTCTTTTTCCAATCCTATCCTATCTTATCCCAGTGTTATTCCATTCTATTCTATCATATCCCTATTTTTATTCCTAATCCCTTTCCATTACCCATACCCATTGTATTCTATTCTTTTTCCAATCCTATCCTATCTAATCCCAGTGCTATTACATTTTATTCCATTGTATAATATCCCTATTTCTATTCCATTCTATCATACCCCTATTTCTATTCCGTTCCTATCATATCCTTATTTCTATCCCTATTACCATTCCATTCTTATTCCAATCCTATTCCAATGCCATTACATTCCATTATATCCTTAATTAGATTTTTTTATCCTGACCATTCCTATCCCATCCTATTCCATTTCTATTCTATTCCTATTCTATTTTTATTCTATTCTATTCTAAAATGGCATTCTATTTTATTCCATCCCATATCTATTCCTATCATAATTCTATTCCATTTCTATTCTATTTGTGTTCCATTCTTATTCTGTCCTGTCGTAATCTATCAAATTATATTCTATCCTTAACGGGCATTCTATTCTATTCTATTCTATTCTATTCTATTCCATTCCATCCCTATCCCTATTCCAGCCCATTCCTATTACAATCCTATCCTATTCCAGTGCTCTCCATTTCATTCAATTCTATCATATCTCTATTTTTATTTCTATTCCATTCTTATCCTACCAATATTCCCATTCTATTCTTATTCCAATGCCATTCCATTCTATTCTATTCAATCCTAAAAGGGAATTATATTCCATTCTATTATATTTCATTGTTATATCCTATCCTACAATGACATTATTTTCTATTCTATTCCATCCCATCCCTATTCCAATTCCATTCTTATCCTATTCTAATTCTATTCCATTTCTATTCTATCCCTTTTCCATTCCATTCTTATTCCAATCATATCCTCACTTTTATTCCTATTCCCTTTCCATTACCCATACACATTGTATTCTATTTTTATTTAAATCCTATCCTATCGTATCCCAGTTCTATTCCATTTAATTCCATTCTATCATATCCCTATTTCTATTCCATTCCTTATTCATATCCCTATTACCATTACATTCTTATTCCAATCCTATTCCAATGACATTCCATTCCACCATATCCTTAATTCTATTTTTGATCCTGTGCTATCCTATCCCATTCCTATTCTATTCCATCTCTATTCCTATCCTATCCTAATTCTATTCCTATTCCAGATTTCTTATTCTGTTCTATCAGAATCTATTCTATCCTATAATAGCATTCTATTCTATTCCATCCCTATCCCTCCTCCATTCCATTCATATTCCAATTTCCAGTGCTATTCTATTCTATCATATCCCTATTTCTATTCCATTCGTATAATATCCCTATTTCCATTTTATTTTTATTCCAATCCTATTTCTATGCCATTCCATTCTATCATATCCTTATTTCTATCTTCTCCCAATGTTTCTTTCAACAAATATAGGAATCACCAAACAGATAAAAATGTTTCTTTTAAACAAATCAAACCAGCTCCTTGTTTCTTAAAACGTTACAGTGTGCGTAAGATACATCTTATGTATCAGAATTTAAAATCTTTCACAGCACATAAAAAGTCTGACATGTCAGCATAAACAACAAACACTGGTTTTTATATCGGTTAAAGTGTGAGCTCAGCACTTTCTGTACAGAGCGTCACGTGACCGGTTATGAATAACAGATATCCCCACCCGTGTCTAAACAAAACAGATAATAAATAAGACAAAACACTTATCACTGCCTCAAGACATTGCTGCAGTTATACGTGCTGGTGTCATAGTGCTGGACAATAAAGCACAGATTTAGATTATATGCACAATGAGTTATACACAAAATAAATGATGCTGAGATTCATTTAAACCTCTCAGGACAACTAAAGGACTCAAAACAAAACAGACACTAAACAGGAGAAATACAACTAACTAGATCATTTGTTTAATTACATTTTTTATTATGTGCATTTACTCTTTAGTTTCCCAAGAAGTACCAAGTGAACATTTGCATCGCCTTTTGTTTTTCTAGAGATTCTGCAAGGGCTGTAAACGTATGTGCAAATATTCCAATGCACAAAAAATGCCGTAAGCTACAGAAACATAACATTATTAGCTATATAGGCCGGTTGATAATGAGACGGATGGATTATCTTCAGAAAAAAAACTGAGGAGGTAAAGACGTCAGGCTGATTCTGATTTAAACGACTGCACTCACACACGATTACTTTAAAACGCCTGAAGTTTCACATCTGCAAAATTCATCACGTCCTCCTCTCCAGTTTAACATTATGACTGCCGCAGATACCTGCTGGATCTTCTGTTATATTACACTCTTGAGACAATCAACACATGATCTTACTTTTGTCTCTTCAGGGTACTGATATATCACAAGCAATCAAACCCAAGTGAAGATTTGAAGGTTAATAATATATTTATACTGCGAAGACACGGCAATCTAAAGCATTGTGAGAAACTGAATGACCCTTGGCACGATGAATTACAAATAAATGACAGAAGATAATCTGAAGGTTTTACCTCATACAGATAGTCAAAGAGCTCCAGTATGGTCAAGATACTGGCACCAATAAACAAACCCATCTGTCCACCGATGTCACCTGAAACAATTCATATGCATGAGAATTCAGTTCTTAATACATTTACACATTTGGCAGATGCTTTTATCCATTTCATTGCAGTGCTTTACAAGCTCAAACATGTGACCTTTTGTGCTGCTTATGCAATGCCTTACCACAGAGCAATACAGCATATACATATATTTATACATATGTCTGTGCCGATTCTTTGAAGAAAATCTGTACAATGCATTTAAATATCTGAATTATGTTAACCAGACGTGAGACCACTACACTCTTTAATTTCTATAGCACATTTCACAGCAATTTAAAAGCAAAAAAGTCACACAGTAGTGTCTTAAATGTGTAAGAGTCCCTGTTGAGCGGTTACATTAAAAAAGAAAGCATTGTGAGATTTCATGTTCTTTGTTTTTTTGGCTCCCGGTGAGCAGCAAATGGAGAAAAGAAAAACTCAAGTCAAAGAAAAACCTTGACCAAAGTCTTGCATTAGAAAAATCAACTGAGTAGATATTTTGTAATGTTAAAAAGCTGGAAGTATATAGAATCAACTTTAGTATCGGTGAGGTTTATATGTTCAGCCAAAACTTTAAATTAAAGTTTGGTTGCATGCTTGCATACCAAAATGAGTTTGTCTTTAAACAACTGATTCACAAATTAATCAAAATGTTTTGAAGTTCACACTGATGTTGCATCATCTTTAAAGGTGCCAAAGAATGCCTTTTAATAATATTTAATTATTAATCAAATATATAATTCAGAAATTGTTTTACAGGTACATTTATAAACCAACGATTTACCTTTATAATGAAAAGGTCTATTATTACCTAATTTGAAAGGGTCATTAATAATAATGTTAAGCTCTGCTCTGATTGGCTGTTTCTCAGAGCAGCTCCTTCAGTAGCTCTGTGTTCGTGTAAACAGAACTTATGTTGAGTCTGTATTAAACACAGGTACAAATTTTAAGAAATAATCAATTGTTTGGAGATTGTTAAAGGGGTTATAGCGTGAAAATCAGACTTTTTCCATGTTTAAGTGCTATAATTGGGTCCTTAGTGCTTCTATCAACCTAGAAGATGTGATAAAGATCAACCCAGTAACTTTGTTTGGGTAAGCCATTATGTGCAAGCATGTGAAAAATTATGTTGTTCACATTTCGTCTGTTTTGTGAGGTAGGTAGCAAGGCGAATTACAATAATACCGCCCCCTTTATCTGCACTATCCAACCACAGCACTGCCATTTAGTGCAGAAAGAAAGAAAGAAAAAATACTTAACAGCAAAATTGAGTTTCAATTGCAACAAACCACCATTATGTTTGCATTTCATCAGCTCATTTGCATTTTAAACGGCACATTTTTGCTTAGGACTACAACTTTGCAATTTTAACATGTTATAATAAATTATCTGTGAAGTATTTTGAGCTAAAACTTCAAGCACTCTGGGGACACCAAAGATTTCTTTTACATCTTAAAAAAATCCCATAATATGACCCCTTTAATGGACGTTTCCGAGTGGTAAGTTTGTGTTTTTTCAGTATGGACTTGCAAAACGTAACTGTAACGTCAATAGTAGAACTTCAGCCTTAATGCTAGCATATAGCATTAACTAGCATATAGCACTAACATAGTCACAACTTTAGCACAGTTTGTAACTTTAGCAACAATTTTTTATGTGTAATTTAATGTTGGGGCGTACATCTCGACTGTGATGTCACAGTTGGTGTTATGTTGAGATTAGTCTGTTTCTCTTTCGCATATACGAGGTTTACATAAGAAAGAGGAAACAATCGTGTTTGAGGCTCATGATATGTTATTACCATCTACACAACTCTTATTATTCATCTACGTAAATAGTTTAACATTCTGCAGCACCTTTAATTTGATTCACATTCATGTCATGATGAACAGCACTCACCGAGAAGTCCCGCTAACTCGTAGGCTTTCTTCTGTTCGATCGTCTCGTAGTTCAGGGCCTCGAAAAAGATGTCCAGGACCAGGATGTTGTCTCTGAAGGACAGAAGAGAGCAGTGAGGACAGATCTGCAAACATCGATCCTGAGACTCTGCCAGTTTCACAGTGTTTTATTCTTTAATCTGCAGTTGTCGAGTGAACAGCTGGAGTGAATCCAGCAGAAGCCTCGGGACCTTTCTGACTCAGCTGGGGTCGATTCTGAAACTAAAACTGCACTTATTAATATTGTAATCTTGTTTATGAATGCTGACGTTGATCATACTGGTACCATTTAATTATCGGATGAATAATTGTCCTTATTTTTTTATAGGCCGCAGATGGAGTGTAAAAGTCGTAATTTTGTCTGTGATGAATATATTATGTGATTAAAATACTGATTAAACTGAAGAAGACAGCTGGAGTTATTTCACGAGTGTTAAAGGTACCTGCAGTCAGAAACACAATAATAATATTACACTGAACAGCAGGTGATGAATGTCTGATGAATGAACTGAATGTTGATGAGGTTCTTTTGAGAAAAAACAACATCTATCTGCTGTTCAACTCAGATAATACTGCATCACATCTACTATAGAAACACAAACACTCTTAGGATTGGGCGTGTATCCAGTTAACAATGAATTTTATCTCAAAAATCAATCCTTTGATTCATGCTGATATGAGTCCTTTAAAATAACAATGTTTTATATTTTCAGTTTAAGAGTCTCTTTTTACAGATGTATCTCTCGTTACTGACATTTCTCAGTGTGTTTGTCGGGTCAGTGATATGTTGCGTGTTTGCGGTGTTGTTTAAGGTTTGATCTGTTGTCTTACTCTTACATAAGGGGAGATGAATCAGCTTCATTACTATCGAACGGTTAAACAGCTGACAATTAAACAAGTGAACATTCACCTTCAGAACCGTGACAGATAACTTGCGTGAATACACATAACCAGCAAACAGATTACATACAAATAACACAATTAACAGTAGTTGCGTTATATTACCCTTCAAACTGCGCAAACTGAAATTGCAAACTGAAAATACGTTTTTGTGATCGCACAAGGTGGTTTTTCAGGCAATTGAAAATAAAAGAATATATAGCAAAACTGCAATTGAAAAAGTTTTTTTCGTCGTAATTTTGCAATAGCATTTATCGACATAAAAAAATCGCAAACGTTTTGCGCAAATCTGCATGGAAACATTACCCTTCATTACCCTTCAAACTGTGCAAACTGAACTTGCAAATTGGAAATACACCCAATCGAAGCATGTCAATTTCGCAAAAAAAATTTACGCTCGCACAAGGTGGTTTTTAAGGCAATTGAAAAAAGGAATATATCCCGAAACGTCGCTAATTTGCCATAGTTTTTATCTACATTCTTTAAATTTGCAAAAATTTTGCGCAAATCTGCATGGAAACAGTTTAACACATTAACAGTAGTTGTGTTTTCATTTCCGTTTTCATGACCCTTTAAACTGCGCAAACTGAACTTGCACATTGAAAATACACCCAATGCGAGCATGTCAATTTCGCAAAAAAACTTTTTAAGCTTGCACAAGGTGGGTTTTAAGGCAATTGATAAAAGGAATATATCGCAAAACTGAAGTTGAAAAGTTTTTTTCACATTTACAGGTTATAGTTAATTTAAATGCAGTCATTTTGCAATAGTTTTTATCGATATTTAGAAAATGGAATCATGTATATTTTGCTTTTTATGCTTGCACAAGGTGGTTTTTAAGTTTTTACTGACATAAAAATATCGCTAAAGTTATCGCTAAACAGATTAAACGCCTTTGCAGTAGCTTTTGCTGTTCATTTCTTTTTAAACTAAAATTGCAAATTGAAAATACACCTAATAGAAGCACATAAATTTCGCAAAAAAATAAAGTTTTTACGCTCGTATGAGGTGGTGTTTCAGGCAATAAATAAAGAAATATATCGCAAAACTGCATTTAAAAGATTTTAGGGTCAATGGAAAAGCCAAACGTTTTCAATCGTTATTTAGAAATTATTTAAAAAAATATTGCAAAAGTTTTCCGCAAATCTGTAATGGAAACAGATGAACACATAAACGCATATGAAAATAAACCCAATAAAAGGACATAAATTTCCCAAAAAATATGCTCACGTTTTATTTTTGGTAATTTAAAAAAAAGAATTTATCACAAAACTGCAAATGAACTATATTTTTTACAGGTCACAGTTAATAAAAACTTCAAATTTTTTTTGTGATTTAGAAAACTTTGCAAATGTTTTGCGCAAACCAGGCTACTGACGACTGTCAAAAATATAGAGAGTATTAACTTCACTTCTCTGTTTATGTTAAATGTGATTTAAACATAATAACTTTTCTCAACTAATGTAAACATTTCGTGTTTATGTCAAGTCAAATTAAGTTATAAAATGCAAAACTAAGAATTCACGGTGGATGGAGAATCAGAAATCGAGTTATAATAAACTCTTGTTTGTAACATTGGGTTCTAATAATAATCTAGTAATAAAGTAATGAGACTCACGCGATGTACTGCTCAGTTTTGTTGTACTTCTTGGCCAGATATTTGGCAGAGGCTTTGCTGGGGATCTTGACAAATGACAGCTCTTTACCATAACGTGTCGTGTTACAGGGCGTCTCACATACGCAATAATTGTTGTCTTTCTCCACCAGAAAATCTAAAGTCAGAAAAACAGAGAAAATTATTGTAAATCATAAATTTTTTGGGGATGAATGAATACGTCAAGGTAAAAAAACCCTAGATGGATACATGAGGAAAGGAACAGCTCAGATGATGGGTCAGATAATAAAATGGTCAGGGTAGTGTGTAGCTGGTAATGATGGGTCATAAATCGAGCTGTCTCATCATGGCCTGAGGTTCAGTCATCTGTAATGAGGACAACGGTTCAGATGGAGAGGAATGATGATGATTTTTCTCACCTAAAGCTGGATCTGCACACTCTTTATACTGTTCTGGTGTGCAGTATGGAGCGTCGCCTATAAACAAAAACATAAAACATCTCAGTGATCTTATCCCAAACCAGAAACCATGAAAGAAACGCAAATATATGCATGATATTTATAAAATACCCAAATACTTATTACCGTTTAGTTAAATTTTTATTTCAAGGTTAACCTCCCACCCTAAAAACTGTAATGCATTGTCTAATTACTGTAATGCATTATAATAATTGTAAGCATTCATATATGATGGCAGTATTTTGATTGAATGTACTCATTTAATATGACATTGTGTCTGGACATAAGGACTTTCATTACATTATAACACTAATGAGATTCTAATGAGAATCACCAATAAAGAGATTTAAGCAAACTCAGAAAATTCAAACTCATTAAAGAAATGAAAAATGAGCTTCATTATCATGTGAATAATACCACCAGGCCACAACTCTCAACGCTCGACTTATTCAGATTTTGGGAACTGTAACCAGCATGTGTTTTTGTGATGCACTCATCAGTAGATTGAACAGTACTGAGTGAGCGAGCGAGAGAGAGAGGAACACAATGTTCTGTGTATGAGTGAGAGAGAACAGCCGATGTCTGTCCGGTAATTAAAACGGCGGTCCGATGATCACGCTTTTCTTATCACTGAACCTCCTCAAAAATTTAAGTAGCTCTTTTAATTCGTTACATTCATTCAACACTGCAGATTCCTTCTATAGAGAGAGAGAGAGAGAGAGAGAGAGAGAGAGAGAGAGATCCAGCATGTGTGTGTGTGTGTGTGTGTACCGGGCATGTGCACCATGCGACAGTTGCAGTTCTCCACCAGATAGCGAGTCTCACAGTCAATGCGGCAGGCAGTGATGCTGTATGAGCTGAAGAAATCTGAGTCCATGGCTGATGATTTACAGTCGCCCCACGGCGGAGGAAGGAATGTCAACTACAGGACAGAAAAGAAAGATAACATTGATTTTAAACATTTCCTTGTGCATGAATTTATGTTTTTGCATATTTGTCAGGGTAAAACTAGAGATGCACCGATCGACTGGCCAGAGACCAGAATTGTTAGATTTTATCCATGATCAGCTGGACCGTTAACCGACCGGTCAGTCTCACGTAATTCAGAATTTGAGCCGGCTCTTTTCTTGCAAGTTGCGCAAGCAATAACCTCACATTTGTGATCCGTTTTAATAAAAACCGTGACCTGAAGTGCCTGTGCCTATATATTGATTCCTGCCACAGATCAGCAAATGACACGTTAATATTATTCCACAAGTTCACCCGCCCATGTGCAGGACTCTGCTTAGAGGTCCGTTTCCCCAACAACGACAAAACTCTGAACCACTGTAGTATGATGCGTAGCTGGAGAAACTAACTAGCTTGTTTCCTGAAGACATAGTAACTTTGTCGCACATCTGTCATTTGATTCCTGTTGGTTTAACAATATGTATAATGCTGTAAATAACATACATTGCATCTAAAGACTGATTTTGTTATCGTGTTTTAGTTCTCTGTTTAATTTTAAGATATTTCATTCATTCACAAGTTTCGTTCTACGTCATCCTTCCCAGGGATTCCCCAGGGTCTTAAAGCTCGTAGCTCTGCACACAAGAGCAGTTTTAAAAAACTGTTTACAAACTAAAAGACCGGGTTTTATTAAAGAAAAATTGATTTGTGTGTGTAACCTATATGCTATCAATTATATTTCTTAGAAAGAAAATGAGAATTGGCAAAAATCTGTATTGTCAGGAATTGGGGGAAAAAATTGGTTTTGTCAGGAATCAAACAAAACACCCGGTATTGTCAGGAATTTGAAAAATAAAACTGGTATAGTCATGAATCTGCAAAAATCGTTACTGTCATGAATTGGAAAAAAACAACAACGACAGTATTGACAGGAATCGTCAAAAATCGGTATTGTCAGGAATTTAGGGGGGGAGGATATTGTCAGGAATTAGCAAACAAACAAACAAACAAATGGTATTGTCAGGAATCCGCAAAAAAAAAGTATTGTCAAGAATCTGCAAAACAGCAACAACAAAACCTTGGTATTGTCAGGAATCTGCAAAATCGGTATTGTCAGGAATCGGCAATAATTTGTATTGTCATGAATCTGAAAAATATGTATTGCGATGAATTAGCGAAAAAAACAACAACATAATTGTCAGGAAACTGCAAGAATCTGAATTGTCATGAATCATTAAAAAACGGTATTGTCAGGAATCCAGGGGCATCAGTTTATGTTGAAAAGTGGTGGGGACAAAAGATCAGATGAAAAAACATTACAGCAGGATGGGAAAAATATTGAAGAATGGCGCATCAAAAATGGGCATAACGTAGGCCACACTGCAAAAAATAACTTTCTTACATAGTACTTTTTGGCTTGTTTTCAGTAAAAATATCTGAATATTCTTAAATTAAGATGCTTTTTCTTGATGAACAAAACAACCCAAGAAAATAAGTCTAGTTTTTAGACCAAAAATATATAAATTTAAGTGATTTTGTGCATAAAATTATTTTCTTGGAAAAAGCATCTTAATTTAAAACTTTTAGATATTTTTACTGAAAACAAGACAAAAATACTAAGATTTTTTTTCATGAAAATAATTTTTTGCAGTGCAGGATAAAACCCTCAACAATGTTGACTTGTCTTACACACTTCGAAAAATTATTTTTAAGAAAAAAAAATCTTAGTATTTTTGTCTTGTTTTCAGTAGAAATATCTGAAAATTCTTAAATTAAGATGCTTTTTCTTGATGAGCAAAACAACCCAAGAAAATAAGTCTAGTTTTTAGAACAAAAATATCAAATTTAAGTGATTTTGTGCATAAAATTATTTTCTTGGAAAAAGCATCTTAACTTAATAATTTTTAGATATTTTTACTGAAAATAAGACAAAAATACTAAGAATTTTTTTTCTTGAAAATAATTTTTGCAGTGCAGGATAAAACCCTCAACAATGTTGACTTGTCTTACACACTTCGAAAAATTATTTTTAAGAAAAAAAAAATCTTTGTCTTGTTTTCAGTAAAAATATAAAAAAATCTTACATTTTAAATTTTAAATTGCATGTTTTATTTTGTGCAAATAAACTTTTAACATTTCTTGGTTCGCTTGATTTTTCAGAACATTTTAACCAAATGCTTCCAAAAAGTGGTGGGGACAAAATCAGCCATTTAAAAAAGTGGTGGGGACATGTCCCCAGTGTAAATGACACCTATGCAGGAATCTGAAAAAACCACACGTTATTGTCAGGAATCTGCAAAGATCGATATTGTCAGGAATCTGCAACCCCCCCCCCCAAATAAAACCCTTGTATTGCCAGGAATCGGCAAAAAACAACAACAACAAATGGTATTGTCAAAATTTAGCAAAAATCTATCTATATAAAATCTAAAACGATAGAGTCAGGAATTTGCAAAAATCTGTATTGTCACATCTACAGAAAAATCAGAAATCTGAATAAATCAAGAAAATTGCTATCGGTGCATCTCTACTCCAAACTAAAAAACTTACTACGTGACCATTGCAACAATAAAACATGTAAGAGACAAATTATTGTTTACTGTTTCTCGTTGCCAAATAACAGATTTGTTGGATCCTGATGAGTAGCACAGTCGCCCACATTCACAGTCTGCATTTTAACATTAGCAATTGCATTAGCCAACATGAACTAACAATGAGAAATATAGCTTCTTAGCATTAAGTCATCTTTCTTTATTTTAGTTAAAGGGAAAGTTCACCAAAACAAATGGCAATTCAGTAATCATTTACCCACCTTTAAGTTGTATAAAATTTCAGTCAAGTTTATCCTTAGCATTATTCCCTACACGAGTAGGGAGGCAGAAAGGGAGTTTGTAACCATGACCGCTGAATTATTAACGATATTATTATGTGCATTATCGTGATATCGGCCATCACGCTTTGTTCAACACCCCTGTTATTCCCAATATTGATATATTGCGACACCCTTATTTTAATATTTCTCTAGCTTTGGCTTAAAATGTAATCTATGCAGGCAGCTTACTAAAGCTATAATCCTTCAAGAGACCGCACTACCAGTATCACACGCACCAGACACAGATGATAAGACACAATAATGCCTTACATAAATGTCAGCAGCCTGAATGTATGACACAATACCACCCATAAACATCAATAACCCTTAAAGAAATGCAGCAGGTTCAGAGTCAGTTCACCCAAAAAATGAGCCTGTCATAATAGCAAACCCACTGTGAGTATGAAATATGAACATTGAGCTGCTAAATCTCTGGAGGGCTTTATTAACTGTTACAGTGAATCATCATATACTGCCACTGCCACTGTACTGAATCTTCACTAAATCATCTGCCTTTGTGTCTCGATGAAGAAAGAAAGTCATAGGGTTTCAATCGACATCCCAGCGTTTAAAAGACGTCTAATAGGCGTTCGAACACAGCCCAGATGTCTAGGCTAATAAAGGGTTTATTTACATGAATACAAGAAAATCTGTAAGTTTTGAAGTATGCAGTATACCAGCAACTGGACATCTAGATAAATCATATTTATTATAAACCACTAACTAAACTGACATAATTAGGGATGGTTTCCCAAAAAAAGGTTAAGAAGAAGCCAGGAGTCCTTAGTCATCTTAGCAAATTTAAGTAATATTACTAGTGTGCACCGATGTCGCTGATATATTTTAAGAAATGTCTATGCATGCCGTTTTGTAGTAAAGACATGCATTTTAGTCTGGGACTTAAGCCATGTGCTTTAGAGTTTAGTCCAAAGCTTGGTGGATCCGTACCCTCTGTTCCTGACAGGAGACAAACGTCTGGAAACCTGGAGCCACTCCGAATCCCAGCTGATCAATGAAGGGCGGCTCGTCCTGCGTGTGAATCTGGACTTTAATCCCGGCCTCGAATGACGTCTCATCTGCAAGAGAGAAAACCACTACTTATTGACATCAGGTCAGGTGGAGCATGTTCAGTTATTTAACATGTAGTTAATCCCAACCGCTGACAAAGTAACTAGATATTCTGCTTTGTAGACACGGCTCAGGTCAAGTCTATGAGATCTTTCAACTTGTCAGATACGACTGTGACAGTGGCTGGACCTCCATTACCCTTCAAATTGCACACATTGAAATGGTGCATCTAAAATGCACCCAAGACAGCAATTTTGCATAAACTACAAAAGGTTTTTCAGGCAATTCGAAACAAGGAATACTGCAATAGAAACAGGGATTTTTGCATTTACAGTGCGTAAAAGTCACATGATGATTTTTTAAATATGGTGCGATATGTTTGACTGGTGGACAAGACACAAGAGGTGTTGTCAACTTCATATGGCGTCACAAAAAAACGTCAGGCGCATGACATAAAAATACCGGAGTCAACTGCTCTGTATGTGTTCTAATGGTAGTCGCTTTTGTGGTATTTTGATGTTATCAACATGAAGATTACGTTTTAGTCCCATAACATCGGATAAGGGGAATGGCGTCATTTCACAAGTTTTTGGTGACATTTAGAAACGAATGCTAAAGTTTTGCGCAAATCTTTAATGGAAACGCAGCTACAATGCGCCTACTTAGTTTCCATTGCTCTTTAAATTGACATTGCAAATTGAAAATACGGTCAATTTCACGAAAACTCGCTTATATCGCAAAAACAATTTTATTAGGCAATTGACCTTAAATTCAAGGACTAAATGTGGGGACACATTTCAAGTGAGAGCAAGGTTACATCGTGTTACCTTTTAAGATACATTGTTACAGTTCCTTTTTAAGGGAACTCGCGCTGCGTCACTGCGGTGACACTTTGGGGAAGTGCGTCTGAATGTGTATATCAAATTCAACCAATGGTGAGGCTTAACAACAAAGACAGGGTGACACGAGAGACAGGAAGTATATCGCTATCTGAAATATTGCCAATGACGGTATTACAGGGACGCATGATGTATGGCAAGGGAGACGCAGCGTCTCGTTCCCTTCTCAGGGAACAACAGTTACATACGTAACCAGAGACGTTTTCATGTGTCAAACACAACTATGCAAAAAAGCATTTTGGTATGAATCAACATTCGCATACAGAAGATATAAACATTTAAAGTGAACAGTTTAGCATGTGTGCTTAAAAAGTCTACAATTTTATCCTACACTACACAGAGAATAATATGGATGTTTTTTTTTTTCAGAAAACTTCTTGCATAAAATAGATTCATTCACTTTCAATGACCTGTATCTATGTATGTATATTTTCAAAAACTTCCCATAGCCTTGATTTTTTTCCGCCAGATTCACAAACTTTTAAGGATTTCAAGGACCCGTGGGAACCCTGTAATGTGTTTTTTACCATAAACCACGCGAACACATTGCATTGTACCAAATACACAAAATAACGTTGATTTTAAGCAATGAAATAGGTGCTCTTTAAAATAAAGTACTTTTACCTCCAAGAAACACCTATACGTTGCCACTCCTAAGTATAAGGGGCTTTCCTTGGCATTAATGTTTGGATAACACTTGCACATCTTAAAAATAATGCCTAGTGCTGTGGATGTGATATTAGTAAACCTACCAACATCAGTCAACATGATGTTTGGAATGAGTTATCATGAGTTAAAAAAACGACGTTTCAGTTGCATATCATCAATTAATGAAAACGCAGTCATTTCATAATAGTCGTTTGTCGTAAGTTTTGCACAAATCTGCAATGGCAACGCAGCTAGTGACCCATGCTGTGTGAACTCAACCTAGTTTCGAGCTATTTATCTCAAATAAATAGTTAATATTGGATATTTCAGCACACATCCACCTTACACAGAGAAGCAGGTGTAATCCTAAAGCTATATTGACTTTCCTCTCGCTCGCTCTCCCTTTCTCGCTCTCTCTCTCTGGACACCTGAGCAAACACGTCCGAGTGCATTAACACAGATTTCAGCCTGTGTTTGACACCAGCTCGGCATCGGTTTAACACTTTAAATCACAGCATATTACTGTCATGAGACGCTGCCAAACTCTGGCCTTCATCCACCGCCTGGTGTACTCACTACAGAGATCTTTCTGAAGGTCCTTAATTGACCACACCAGATGTCAAACATTACTATCAACAGATATGCAGTTTCTGAGCAAATCGCTTTAACTTCTCATTAAACATCTGCTTCGTAATAATTAAACACAAACACGGCGGCACACGAGAGGATGAGCTCACAAATACAGCTGCTGTATGAGTTTAGCATCATCCAGTGCTAAGAAAGACCGAGGTCACAGCAACATTCATCATCATAGCCGTTATAGTATGAGGAATAAAACTGGTCAACTTGATAAACTGCAGTATTACCTGCTTTAAATTGAACGGCAAGAACGCCAGGAGTAAAATCACAAGAAGATCGACTCATCGCCGGTTACAGCTCAATAATTTACTTGTCATATGAATTAAAACAGCTGTTCAATATGAAATTATACATAATAAACTTTAATGCCATGTGAGACATACTCATGATCTTTAATTTCTCTTTACACATCTTCCTGCGGGAAACGAAACTAATTATTTTATATTTTCATTAATTTTTCACCATAACATGATGAGGTTTATTATTGGTGTGTCCTTTGATATCAGAAGTAAAAACAAGATGAATTTATTGTTATTATTGGATGACAGGATTTCTGTCCGCCGCAATGACAATATAATCCAGTCTGATGTAATACAGCTTTCACAGAGATCGTATACACGACTGTACGACTGTACAGCGGCTGAAGATAGAGAGCATCTTCAGAAAGACACATCGCTCTAAAAACAATCTCTTTAAATGTCGACCGGTGACATGTGCAGGTGTACGAGGGTCTCTTGTTCAATTACAGCTACGCTGCGGTCTAGACGTACAACATGGCATGTAATGCGGCCTGCAGCTGTAATGCGCCTGTCTACAGGTCAGCCGTGTTTCTGTCTGCATCTCAAACCTAACTGATCTTTAATGGAAAGGTCAGGATGATTTCGCCTCACAGGCAGCATCTTGACCTTCATACAAGCATACGAGTGGCTCGTGACTGCTGATGTTTTTACTGCGCTCGTGTTTGTTTGTTGGCTTTATAAGATCAGTATGATCAATTATTGTGATGAATGTTGAATTTATCGGCTGTAAGCGCATTAAGTCAAATGTATCTAAGTATTCCTAGAATGCACTGCACTGCAAAAAAGGATTTTCAAGAAAAAACATTTGTAGTATTTTTGCCTTTTTTTTATAAAAAATATTAAATAATTCTTAAATTAAGATGCTTTTTCTTAATGAGAAAAATGACCAAAGAAAATAAGTCTAGTTTTTAGACCAAACTATCAAATTTAAGTGATTTTGTGCATAAAACCAGCAAAAAAATCTGCCAATGGGGAAAGCATTTTTTTCTTGAATTTTCTTGAATTTAGTGTTTAAGAAAAAATTTCAAGATTTTTGTTTTGATTGTTTCACTTAAATTTGATATTTTGGTCTAAAAACTAGACTTATTTTCTTGGGTCGTTTTGCTCATCAAGAAAAAGCATATTAATTTAAGAATTTTTTAGATATTTTTTATGAAAACAAGACAAAATACTAAGAAATGTTTTTCTTGAAAATCATTTTTTGCAAAAAAAAAAACAAACATTGATTTAATGTTCACATTTCATATAGATAACACTTCCTATCTGCATTACATTCATTACTGAAAACTAAGCACAGTAAATAAACTAACGGGAATTCATGGGAAGTCATATGTATTTTGACAAATTTGTAAAAACATACAAAATGTACGATTATTTTGGGAGAAAACCAAACAAACAATAATGATACCCCAAACCCCACAGCTAAACTCAATATCACAGGGACACAAAAGCAAATCGTACAAAAGCGTACAAATTGGGTTGCACAAATTTATACCTAACTAAGCACAGTAAATAAACTAAATAAAATATAAACTCAATATTTTTGTGTTTTAATGCTTGTTTTCATCAGTAATCAGTATTGACAACCTGAAATCATGTGAGTTTATACATATTTTGGCTAATTTGGATGAATTCGCACAAAGTAAAATGTAAACAATCGTATGATTATTAGAAAAAACAATAATGATACTCAAACCCCTAACCCTGATTTTAAAATCAGGACTGGGACAAAAACAAATCGTACAAAAGTGTTTAAATTTGGTTATACGAATTTATACAAATTAGCAACCTCGTAAAATATGTATGTTTCACCATGATATTGTGTTGCCATGGATAGAGATGGTAATTTATTGGTTATAATGTTTTGTAAAGTTTTTAAGGGCATTAAGTCACATGAATCTTTCATGGAGGACACATTCCCAGAATGCACTGTGACAAACTAAGTCAATAAAGCATTAATTAAATGTAGATAATACTTCATATATGTATTTCATTTATTACTGAAAACTAGTCACAGTAAATAAACAAAATAAAATATTAACTCAATATTTCTATGTTCTTAGCAGTGATCAGTATTGACAAACTGATCTCTTGGGAATTCTTACGTATTTTGGCTAATTTATATGAATTCGCACAAAGTAAATCATTCAAAAATGTACGATTATTTAAAAAAAAACAATAATGACATCGCAAACTCCACCACTAAACTCAATTTCACAGGGACAAAAGCAAATTGTGCAAAATTGTATGATTATTAGACAAATAAATAAATTATAATCCAACCCCTAACCCCGCCCCTAAACTCAGTGTCACAGGAATAAAAGTAAATCGTACATAAACGTACAAATTTGGTTGCACAAATTGATACAAATTAGTAACCTAGTAAAATACGTTATATGTATAGCCATGAGATTGTGTTGGTATTGATGAAGATGTTAATGTATTGATTATAATGTTGTAAAGTTGTAAAAATAGTACAAAACGTACAAATTAGCAACATTGTATAGCCTTGAGATTGTGTTGGTATTGCTAGAGATGCAAATCCTCTATAAACATCCAGAGATGTCCTACTTGTAAATTTTAGCTTCTTACTAAACATCTGCCTAATGATAATTAAATAAACACAACAACATGAGAGAATATGATACAGTTATTAACACTGAGCTTACAGCTTATACACAGCTATATAGATGCAAACTGAACCACAAAATCGGTCACTTAGGAGATCTTTATATCAATATAGATAATGGTCTTATAAGGTATCTTACATAGTAAGACAGATAGTAAGACTATGCTTTAAAACAGGGAGATTACTTTTTAAGCAGTATTTGTCTCGATTTGCATTTAATCTGTCCCTGCAGTGAGCTTTCCAACATGATGAATGTTAATAGCTTATCCTCAGCCGTTGCAGTTTAACCTGTTGAATAATATTAAACACTAAAAGCCAATTTAGCAACCAGAGATCAATGTTAAACTAAACTCATAAGCAGATTATGTTCGAGTCGTGCAGGTTTATGTTAATGTGCACAGAAGGACGGGTGGACGAGAATCGTTATATCAGATTACTCTTGAGAATCATCCCTGTAGGAGATATAAACCACAGATGTAATATGTGAAGATCTCAGCTGGTAATTCAACAGCTCAGTTTCATTTTACAAGAGTAAATGGAGCTTATAGCACGTATGTGTATGTGTGTGCGTGTGCAGAGAAAACGGTTTTACTCAATGGTTGCTACTCATCACTTATGAGAACTAAAAGGACCAACTAAATCTAATTTAACCATCAGCTTTGTCATAGAGATTGTTTAACTCCTTTAGAAGAAATAACAAATAAACGCATTATTTGAATAATGAATAAATTGTAAACAAAGGATATTTGCTGGTTTGGTTGTTTATGGTGCAACTTGCAACATTAATACACAACTCAATTGAAAAATGACTTTCTCACTCCTACACTATAAGAGCTATAAAAGTAATGGAAATAACATAAATTCTGGACCGTGCAGTCTGCACTCTTAAAAATAAGGCATTTTATGATGTCATAGAAGAACTATTTTTGGCTGAGTGGTTCTATAAAGAACCGTTTACCTCTGAAGAACCTTTCTGTTTCAACAAATGGTGTTTCTAAGAAACTTTGACTGAATTGTTCTTTAAGGAACCAAAAATGGTCAATCTATGACATCACTGTGAAGAACCACTGTGAATAACAAAAAATGTTTCTTCTATGACATCACTGTGAAGACCCTTTGACTGAATGGTTCTTTGAGAAACCTAAAATGGTTCTTCTATGACATGACTGGAGACCCCTTGACTGAATGATCTTTCACTGAAGCACTTTTGACTGAATGGTATTTTGAGGAAGAAAAAATGTCAATCTATGAGATCACTTTAAAGAAATTTTGATTTGAGGAACCAAAAATGGTTCTTCTATGACATTACTTTGAACTTTGACTTAATTGTTATCTGGGGTAGCAAAATGGTTCTTCTATGACATTATTTTAAAGAAACTTTGATTGAATGGTTATTTGAGAAACAAAAAATGGTTCTTCTACGACATCACTGTGAAGAACCTTTGACAAAATGGTTCTCTAAAGAAACTAAAATGTTTTTTTCTATGACATCACTGTGAATAACAAAACGATGAAAACAATGTGAAGAACCTTTCCCTGGATGGTTCATTAAGGAACCAAAAATGGTTCTTCTATGACATCACTGTGAAGAACCTTTGACAGAATGGTTATTTGAGGTAGCAAAAGGGTTCTTCTATGACATCACTTTAAAGGAAATTTGACTGAATGGTCCTTTGAGGAACCAAAAATTGTTCTTATATGACATCACTGTGAAGAACCTTTGACTGAATGGTTCTTTAAAGAACCTGAAATGTTTTTTCTATGACATCATTTTGCAGAAACTTTGACTGAATGGTTCTTTAAAGAACCTAAAATGGTTCTTCTATGACATCAATGTGAATAACAAAGTAAAGATAACACTCTGAAGAACCTTTGACTGGATGGTTCTTTAAGGAACCAAAAATGGTTCTTCTATGACATCACTATGAAGAACCAAAAATGGTTCTTCTATGGTCATCACTGTGACAAAAGTTCTATGGCATTTACACACCTTTATATTTAAGAGTGCAGAATATAACTCATAAAATATTTGAGTTTATCTTGAGATTTCAGACTTTAAATAACCTTGGTATCTTTCGAGCACAGATTAAGATTACTGAGAAGGAACCGTGACTTTTTCAAAAACTCTTCATTTAATCACAGTGCTGTCTTGAGAAACAACTGATATGATGGAGCGTCTCACCGGTTTCGCCCCACACGGGCAGATACTCGTCCTGTTGGATGTCCAGCATCAGTTCCAGGCCGTTTCCCATCCCACCCTTCATAGTCACCATCAGCGGACGGCCGTCTTGACCCGAGTTAAAGGTGTAACACTTTCCATATCGAGTGAAGATCTGTTGAAAAATGAACAAATATTGATTTACTACATTGAGTTTCTGTTAATATACAATCACTTGTTGACGATGCCAAATAAATATCATTCACTGCTCTGCCAAACCATGTGGGAAACATGCCTTTTATTATTTTTTGTTAAAAAAACAGACCAATAAGATGATGTTTTCCCAACACAGACATCCAGCCAGCATCGGTTCATAGTTCACAGAGTTATTTCTACAAATCATTTTAGTGCACACAAAACTCTGTCATGAGTCATGTGTGATGTAATAGTCTCAAAGGATTCAATGTTTTCAAGGTGTTCTTCAGGAAATGGACTGATGAATCACAGAGCATCTCTTATTCAGTCTGATGTGATCCGCTGTGAACTCATCTCATCGCTCCTAATTGAAACTGATCTAATGGGCGTGTAATCAGATCACAGACAGCGGGAGACCGATCCGCACCGCTGCAGCCCGTCTGCGCCGCAACCCGATTACATCGCGGACAAATGAGAAACTTCAGGCTGGAGGAAATGAAATAGGCCACGTCTTCCGAGGAATGACAGATCTTGAGGGAATCAAAGCTCAAGATACCGGACACATCTCTAGATTTCTCTAGGAACTAATTTCTCTCAAACACAGACAACAGATGAAGTTATGATGTTAGAGATGAAGTGCTCACTTCATCAACATCTACATTTATGGATTTGGAAGATGCTTTTATCCAAAGTGACTTACACGGTATACGTTTTGATCAGCACGTGTGTATTCTCTATAAATATTGAGATATATGAGATCATTTTAAGATGCAATGCTTTCAGCCATACACCCCAGACTGTAAACATCAAATACTCCAGAGATCTGCACTTTATGAGATAACAACATGTAAAACATCTATCAAATAGAAGCAAGGTTGTTGCCAAGACGAAAGAGCGAGTTGCTGTGGTAACGGTGATGAACAAGAGCGTCGGGTTCGAGTTCGGTTGACCTTGAGTCGACTGTAGCAGAAACTTCATGGATATCTCACCATGAACGAGGACATTAAACCATTGTGTGCTCGGCGCGAAAGAATGAACCTTTAGAAAACATTTACAATAGACAAAATGCTTCACACGCTGTTTAAGAAACGAATAGAGTCGGGAACACACTGTATGTTTTTCTGAGATCCTCAACGTCTGAAAATATGCCAACACATCTCATCTCACGAGTGAATCCTGACATCATGTGCACAGAAACGTCCAGGACAAAAGCCATCAATGATTCATTATTCACTCTTGCCTTTTGTAAAGGGACATGATGAAAAATGAAGCAACTTTAAAAGTTTGTGCAAGAGGAGAAAAGCTTTTTACAGTCCCTACAGGTCGGCATCGCTTTTTAGAGTTTTCTGTGAAAGATGGGATCACAGATGAGAATCGTGTGGACTTATTTCAAATCGCATTTACCTTCTTCTGAACATTAATAACCATGAGATGTCAATGTGATTCGTGATCACACCTGCTTAAGAACTGAACAAGCGCTGCTTTTCAATTTGAAATATAGCCCTGATTTACAGACTGGATGTGGTGGTGATAAAGTCTTGTTTTAAGTATTTTAAAATCATGTCAGATGTTTAAAATCTGACTTTTTCTATGTTTAAGTGCTATAATTGGGTCCAAAGTGCTTCTATCAACTCAGAAAACGTGAAAAAGATCAACCCAGTAACTTAGTTTTGGTAAGCCATTCTCTGCAAGCATGTAAAAAATAGCTAATTTAAAGTCCGCCTGTTTTGTGACGTAGGTAGCAAATCTTTTTACAATAAGACCGCCCCCTTAATTTCCACTATTCATCCACGGCACTGCCATTTAGTGCAGAGAGAGACAAAAAAAATAATTGACGGGACAATTGAGTTTCAATTTCAACAAACCATAATTATGGCGAACAGTGTTTGCATTAGCTCATTTGAATTTTAAAGGACACACCCAAAAACGGCACATTTTCCTCGCACCTACAAAGTGGCAATTTAAACATGATATAATAAATTATCTGTGGGGTATTTTGTGCTAAAACTTCACTTATGTACTCTGGGGACACCTAAGATTTATTTTACATTTCTTAAAAAAAATCACACAATATGACCCCTTTAAACTCATGTAGTGTAACGTAGCCCTGTAATACGTTTAATCGAAAGTAGAGCTATACGGTATATTGTTTCAGCCTCTGTATTGCATTGTTCTGTAGTCGTAGTAGTCACATTCCAGAATACTTGTTTCGCTATCTTTGACGCTGTTATGCTGTGTATAGACCAAAAATTAAGCATCATATTCCTCACTCTAGATTATTCGTTGGATTTAACTTTGCACCATGCAAATTTTCAGCTTGAGTTGAATGTTTTTAACTTTGAGGAAGACGTATGTTCACGGCAATCACACTTCCTAATTTGTGTCATTCGCTTCGCCCCTCACGAATTCCCGTCTATTCAAGTCTTTGCATTGACTTTGTATGCAATCTACTTGCGCAAATAATTAAATTTGCTTCTGGTGTAAACACAGCATTACGCTATATGAACAGTGCCGTTTTTGGGTGTTTCCTTTAAAATTCAAATGAGCTAAAGCAAACACTGATCGCCATAATGGTGGTTTGTTGAAATTGAAACCCAATTGTGCTGTGACTGTCAATTATTTTTTTCCCTCTTGACAAGAGGTATGTTATGTAATACAATCACACACCTATTTTCGTCAAGTTTCCAGAGCTATACAATAAAATGCAAGTTGTTTGTCATCCTGTAGTTATCATACTGCAATTCGCACCAAAGAAAAGCCAAATATCGCAGTTTCAGTTTCCCCTCAAAATCGTGCAGAAGGCACCCATGGTTCAAAATTTCTAATGTTGGATACATTTTTTTTTATAAGAATGTTACTTTCCGCAGTCTCATATTGCAGCCAGCCTATCTGTAAACATATCTATCAAAAAAAGATGACATCTTTGTACTTTCTTTACTTTTCTGCCAGAAATGTGTCCGCAGTGCTGAAATAACATTCGGGAGTCACAACAAAAAAAACACAAAAAGCTCCTTGCCAAACCCAGACGGTGCAAATAAACAATAAATAACTTACAAGACTGCAAGATTACAAAACAAAGTAAACCAAGGTTCAGATCAAGCATCACTCTTTTCCCTCCTCACAAGCTTATCTGGGGATGCATTCGAGGTCCTGCATTTTGCCCTTAAAATTATCAACAGTGGGGTTTCTATCCAATCATGAAGCAAAAAAATTAATTGGTAACCTATCAACAGAAAATTAAACAAGGTACTGCATTTGGTTTCGATTGTGCAAGTTATAAATTACTAGTAGTGCAACTTGTATTTGGCAGAAAACTGAATGCTGTGCACAAAGATGCAAGTGTTTTGTCTAAAACAGGTTTACATGAACAACATGAAGAGATCCTATATGAAAGACAAGCTTGTAAAAAGACTAAACAGCAGATTTGCATTGCCAATGGTTCGTCTCTCTGCCCATTTATGACCCAGATTGCAAAAAAAACACAAATATTTAGCATTCACCTCCTCAAGTCTGCTGCTGCACAAAGCAATTCACAATCCACATTACCATCCTAAACCAGATATGTCATTGTTATCTTCCACTTTAATGTGCTAGGAAGAAGACTATTGATGAAGACTATCTCTGGTGTCCTCCGAGCGTGACTGATATACCCATCAGTACCCATCAAGATCAAGACGAAGACAGGCAACACTTCTGAAATGAATAATTCACAATGTAAACGTCAGTTTGCCCCTGTCTGAGGGCCGTCCGGGTACAAACTCAACGCTGTTTCAAGAACTGTCACAAGGGTTCGATTGAAAAGTGTCTGTGACCGATGAACGTCTCAACTCACACTTTGATTTACTGCCGCTGGACGTTGCAGATCAACATTTGTAGTGTGATATGACACAAGGACACCAAAAAAACAACCCACACATTAATCACACAACAAAAACAGAACAGGCAAGTACAAGGACCAATGCAACAATGTTTTACACTATTTGTCTCGCTTGTTGTGTCCAAAATCTAAATCATATCTGGATGTTGTTTGCCATCTTGTTTCTTTCTGAAGCTAAAGTGAGCGGTTTTGTGTGTTTAGGAGATTGGTGGTCCCGGTTTGACAGTGATCAATACGGGCGCAATGATCGCCACAGGATGTGCCGCATAAAATCAATAGCACTTCCCCTATCGACTGCCAGTCGGCCACATTGGCAGCAGACTCAGTGATGAAATGGAGAGGCAATACGGCCAATTTAAGAGCACCGGTCTTGCTAAACGGGTTACCATTTATCTGTCGGTGCCCTGCTTGTGGACAGTGTTGTCCATCTTCCTCTGTCTCTCTGGTAGATCTTCATACTGGCCTCCAGCCTTAGGGTGTTATTGATTATCAATATGATCCAGACCTGCAGTATTACAACTGTGACATCAGAGATGCACAACAAACATAAAAGATGGATGAAACCGAAAAGAGATGCAGTTTTAAAGTTAAAATATACCTTTAAAGGGCAACTATGATCCAATTCGCATTTTCCTTTTGCGTGTTAGTTTATGTTAATGATATACAAAAGGTACAATCCCCAAAGTAAACGATGACGCAAGTTATCGTCTCCAACGTGGATCTCTTTTGTGGACTACAACAAACACACGGATTGTAGGCAACAGTTTACTTCCTGGGATTGGTGAGGTAAGGAGCATCTGGCTGACATCATGGCTGGACTTCATAGAACATGGAAGACATCAGCCCGTTTTGAGGACAGTGAAAACAGCGCTATACAGATAAGTAAATTATGTCAAACATAAACACATGTTATAATGCACAATGTAAACCCAATCAAAGCTTCAAAAACACAGAAAGAACGGGCGCTTTAACATCCAGGCAAACACCTGTGTGGTTCACATGACAAACGAAATTCACTACCATCTCCTGAACACTCATCTAATGTAACATCTATGCCAACAAAGGAAATTTCAAGCACATGGTACTCAAAATGCCCATATTTCTGACTCGAGTTAAATGCTGCACGTGGGGCTTCCTACCAGCAGCGCTCGCTCAAGCAGAGCTCATGAAAATGAATTTCCTTTTAGAGACAAAGAAAAGCACAGAGTTAGAGAGCTGCGAGGTTGATAATTACCAAGATCTTCAAGCCTGACTGACGCTTCAGTCTCTGTTTTTACTATCAGCACACTATAATCACTTTAAATGAAGGTCTATCTGTGAATGCTCTCGAGCTGCTCTGGCTCACATATGAAACTCTTTTCATGTGTAAATGGAGGAAGAAAGAGGAGTTTATCTATATGTTTACATGCAGATGTGCGTGCCTGCCGGGAAAATGACCTTCTGTATGCTATTGAAAGTGCAGCCGAATGATTCATACTGTACACAAAAACACACGCGTAACACAAAATGAGCTGTTTAAAGGACCTATAGTGCTAATATGCCATCATTCTTTTATTCTACAGTCTCGTATCAGCGATGAAATCATCGTGCAGGATGAAAAACGGATATATTTACTGGCTCCACTCTCTTAAAATGACAGATCATAATTTTTACACTGAATGCAATGCACTGCATAAATTTAGCACGGAGCCAAATTACTATTCGCAAGGACCTGGACGCAAGGAGACTGCAGATGGGCTCCTGTAACGCTGAGGGCCTCAGGACAAAATCATTCATGATATCCCACAAGTCACATGACTGAATGACTTTAACAAACATGCAAAGACGGTCTCATACTTGTTTATGGCGAGACACATATAATTATATAATTAAAACCAACCTAGAGCTCATCTGGACTAATAGACTGAACACTATGTGACCCTGTCTGTGAAATCGAAAGCATCATTTAATTATGAGATCAAAGTTTGATTTTAATGAATTATTTTCTACACAGCTAGCTTACTATTGTTCAAAACAATAAGTGATACTAGTGTGCAACAAGGCAACAGCATATATAGCGACATAATTGTCACATGACCTCATCTTTAACTCAATAGGCGGTAAAGTTGTCCTTTCACCTGGAAGTAAAACACACTGCTGATATAAAAACATTTACTGTACATTTACATGCATGTAGTATTTGACAGACGCATTCAGTGACAGTGACTTCAAGGTATACATTTTATCAGTATGTGTGGTTCCTGGGGTTGAACCCTGACCTTTGTGTTGCTAACCAATTGAGTATCGAGAATACATGCTTAACCTGTTTACAATCAACTGTAAGACATTTAGAGACAGACTATATTAACAGAGACTCAAACCGAGAAACTCCTGTCACTGTTCATACACTTATGGCCGGGGTTCAAACCCATGACCTTTCTGTTGTTAGCACAATGTTCTACAAATCGATCATTGGGAAAACAACCTAAACTGTTTACAGTAAAACAGACATTAAGAGCCTATCTACATAAAGAAAGAAACTCAAACCAAGACACTTATGGTGCTGGGAATCGAACCCATCACCTTTGTGTTGCTAACATAATGCTTTACCAACTGAGTATTGAAAACAACTGTAAGACAGACATTTAGAGCCTGTATACATTAATAATGAGGCTCGAACCTGGACATTTATGGTGCTGGGGATCGAACCTATGACCTTCGTGTTGTTAGCACAACGCTCTACCAATCGATCATTGGGAAAACAACCTAAACTGTTTTAAACTACAGTAAGACAGACATTAAGAGCCTATCTACATTAATAAACCTGAACCAGGACACTTTTGGTGCTGGGGATCGAACCGATCACCTTTGTGTTGCTAACATAATACTCTACCAACTGAGTATTGAAAACAACTGTAAGACAGAAATTTAGAGCCAGTCTACATTAAAAGAGACTCGAACCGAAAAACTTTTGCCTCTGTCCATACACTTATGGTGCTGGAGTTCGAACCCATGACCTTTGTGTTGTTAACTCACTGCTCTTCCAATTGAGTTCTTGAGAACACACATCCTTAACTATTTACAAACAACTGTAGGACAGACCTTAAGAGTCTATCTATATTAATATAAAGACTTGAACCTGGGCACTTATGGCGCTGGGGATCAAACCCATGACATTTGTGTTGCTAACATAATGCTTTATCAACTGAGTATTGAGAACAACTGTAAGACAGACATTTAGAGCCAGTCTACATTAAAAGAGACTCAAACCGAGAAACTGTCCATACATTTATGGTTTGGGGAATCGAACCCATGACCTTTATGTTGTTAACATAAATGCTCTACAAATTAAGTATTGGAAACACAACCTAAACTGTTTACAAACAACTGTAAGACAGACTTTAAGATGCATCTATATTAAAAGAGACTCGAACCCGGAGACTCACGTCGCTGTCCACACACTTACGGTGCTGAAGTTGTGCGGTCCGCACATTTGGCCCTGAAAGCGACAGTAAAGCAGCATCTCCTCCAGCTGATGCCCCAGACGGTCCAGTAACTGCCTCATGGAGGGCTGAGACTCACGAGGAGGGGGCAGAAAGTGATTAAAGTCCAATATGCGCGATAACGGCGACCAGGGAGGCTCGTTACCGGTGCCCGCGAGCGCTTCTCGCACTCCATCGGACACCTGCCGGTTCTTCCCGAGGAGTCCGAGCCACGTGCCCGCGCTGAAGATGTCCGGTTTCTTCATGCGTCGCGGCAGCAAGAGGTTCTGGTTGCAGATGGTGACGGCGGGAAACACGAGGCGCTTGGCGTAAACCATATGCGCTTTCGTGTAAACCGGAGACGAGAGCAGGTACCGGACTCGGTTCGAGGACCAGGTGAAAAGAAGCGCCAGCGCAGTTAAAAACGCCAGGAGCCACGCGACCCTGCGCGGGTACGAGCCGCTCAGAAAGATGTGCCTCAGTCCGTGAAACGTCGTGTGTTTCAAAAAGAGCTTTCCCGCTTCTTTAAACGAACCTTCCGCGTGCTGGCTCGCTTTCTGGCACATTTTGGAAAGCGTCAGAGACCTTCGACGCCCCCTCAGCTCTCAAGAAGCGACGCTAGGACGCCCGTTAACGCGCGCGGGAGTAATGTCCAGCATGAATCATGTCCTGTGGACGGTTTACGCGCAGAACAAACGCGCACGTTCACCGAAACTGACTGAAATGTGGAGCTGTAGTAAATAATGACAACAAATGATAACTGCTGCGGTTTGCCCCTCTCAATGATAGTCTCAACTGTTGCCAGAAAACGCAAGGTTTGCCTAAACACACGCGTCGCGACATTTTTATTTACCCTTTTGTTTCATACTGTAATCTGTTGCGCGCTTCAGAAATCATAAAGTTCTCACGTGAAAGAGATTCAGTGACGAGTGCGCGTAATCTTCAATTCATCCAGCGCGCGAGATCTACTCCTGTGTGCACGAGGTAATCCTCTCTGTCTTTCACTGAAATCAACTTCCAAGCTCTCTCTCTCTCTCTCTCTCTCTCTCTCTCTCTCTCTCTCTCTCTCTCTCTCTCTCTCTCTCTCTCTCTCTCTCTCTCTCTCTCTCTCTCTCTCTCCCTCTGCAGAATATGCCTAGCACTATGTCCAATAAAAAATGTGGTCGTCTCTACATCATACTTATTATTCCGTAGGTTATAGATTTAATAATGACTTTAAAATGTGGAAAGTAATGATAAAAAATGAGCACTGCGTCCAAACTCTTGACTAGTGATATATAGGCTATTAAATAATACAAAATATGATGTGATTCTGCAGCTCAGATAAGTACTTGGTCATTCTAAAAACAGATATGCATAAAATCTGACAGGAGAAATCTGTTTTTTTCCTCTGCAGGACTTTTTCCCTCTAAGGTTTTTCTCCTAGGAGTTTTTTAACCCCTTGGGTGTCCATTGATATTATGGGAGCAGGGGCGAAAGTACAATTTTTCAGAAAAACTTAAAAGATAATATTTTAGACAGAATTAAATTTTTGATGTCATGTAAAACAACTTCAGTATAATTTCACCTTGAACATAAGTAGCGCATTGTTACTCTTGACTCTGTCAGCTGGGATGAAAGTAACACAACAAAACAAAATAGATTTTTGTGTTATACGTGTTTTTAGTAAATATACATAACTATGACCTTGTTAATATGTAACTGCAAACATATTTTGTAATTTATCTTTGCAAAAAAATAAATGGATTACATTTTCATTTAAAATTTCAGTTTCATCAAAAGTTTCAAAAGCAACCCAACAGTACAAACTTGAATTGTTGAAAAAAAAATCAAATTAGAATAATATAAATTTGCATATAAGTTTGCAACGTAATGCAACAGTATTAGCAGCGAGTAACAAGTGTTTCTTTCGTCCCGACAGGATCTTCTCACATTTAAACTCAATTAACTTTTATTTTGAAAAACTCTGAAAAATCAAACTTCAGGATGTGTTACAGCACTAAATAACCTGTACCGTAACACATGAAACCAGATACACAACGATTTATAAGAAAAAAATCACTGCTTTAGGAATTTACTTATCATGGTCGAAAACAGCTTTCTGGACCTACACGCGCAAAACAGTGACGAAATAACGCAATATTTGTCAGCCCTGTCAAGAGTTGCGTGCTAAAGATTCTGTCATAGTTTGAAATGCAAATGTATTCAGGGCTCAGAGAAAATTTAGTTATTTTGCGTTATTTTCGCTACGTTAGATTACCTTACGCTACATATACGTTACATTATTACTCCACTCACTAGTATTGTTTAATCTTAGCCGCTGTACTTTGTTACTTTGTTTTCCTATAATTTTTCTGTTTGCTCTTTTTTTTTTATTAACGTAAAGCTGCTTTGGAAAAATTAAACAATTGCGCTATATAAATAAAATTTAATTAAATTGTTAATGGATTTTTGCTGTGAATATAATGAAATGTGTGTCTCATTAAACATGACATCTATCAGACTAACGTCAGCACACGTTTACACTGTTATTCTGCCCTTTAAACTGAGATGAAGTACAACAGCACACAGAGATTTTAAGTGCATCATTTACTCCAATAATTATACTTTCCTCTCTCAGTCGGTGTAAGTAGAGATACTCTGAAGCTTGTTATTCAGAAAGGTAAAGCGGTCAAGATGCCCGCACTTCACACCCCATTTACTATAACATGTTTTAAGTCTCTATTCTCTTACTGGCAGAGATGAAATCTCACAATGTCTGCTGTTTATATCTGTACTGTACATAAAAGAGGACAGTATGGATAAAAATACTGTAAACAACAAGAGGTGAATCTCTTTATAAATGGTGCACATTTAAATCTTTAATGAAATCTTCAATGTTTTTATGTTGGCCTGTTTAATGATTTAAAGTAATGGAAAAAAGTCAGAAGGAATTACAGTGGAGGTGTTGAGGATTAACATCTGACATCTTAATCAAAGCTACATTCAATACATGCCAGATCTCTAATGATAAAGAGATCCTTATTCTTTTCTCACGAAACAAGTTATCTCTAGGGAGAAAGTGTTGTGACATACGCTATATTTTATCTCCAAACATCTCAAAGATATTAAACCTGCTGTACAAAAGGCATTTTTCATGAAAGGAGATTTTACAATTACATTTATGGATTCGATGCTTTTATCCAAAGCGACGTACAGTGCATTCAAATGTGACGGATGTAGAAAACAGTAAATCATAAAAATGCCTAGATGTTTTTCACACACCTGGTCACATTTGTGGTATTTCCAAACAAAATGTAGATGTTACTAGTGAATGTGATGTATTTTTCTCACAGTTACAGTAGACGCGAGTGTCTGTCGGTCTGTTTCACACCCACATGTTTCAAGAATGACTAAAGCTCCTATAGCACAAGCGAGCGACATCATCAAAGAGAAAACGTCTGTACTGCAGTCGGAGGGATCATCTCACGCTGAGAGACATCAGCTCATTATTATCATCCGCCGAAAACACAGCGGCTCTCTACTGAAGATTAATTCATTACGAGACACTGATGAACTCATGTCACAATGAAACATTAAGCGTGTCTCTCTTTAAAGAAGAACTACAGCAGAAAAACAAGAAATGGTTGAAGTAGATCTGCTAAGTCGTTGTAGAAATGGTCTAAACATGAGTTTTTCTACCTTAATCTCTTAAATGGGTATGCACTTTTTTATTATGTGTTTATAGTTTTACTAAAATAGCATTTAAAATATTAGGGATGCAAACCGATTAATCGCGATTAATCTATATCAGAATAAAAGTTTTTGTTAACATCATATATGTGTGTGAACTGTGTACATTAATTATGTATAAATATGCACACATGTTTATTATTAATTATTAAGTTTTAAATTATACATAAATATACCAATGTATATACACATGTTAACATTTCTTTAATATATACATAATATAATATATTTCTTTAATACATGCATGTGTGTGCATTTATCTATACAAAGTTATTATACACAGTTCACACACATATATGATGTAAACAAAAACTTTTATTCTGATATAAATTAATCGTGATTACTCGTTATGCATCCCTAATAAAAATATTAGCTGACTTAACATTTTTAAACAACTTTTGTTAACTAATATTTTTTTAAGTTGAATTAATGCAAAATTTTAAAGGTGCAGTGTGTAACTTTTAGTAGGATCTCTTGACAGAAATGCAATTTAATATACATAACTACATAATTATCAACCTTACGTAATGAACTGTATTGTTTTTATTACCTTAAAGACTATGAGGCGTTTTTATCTACATACCCCCTCTTATCTACAAACTCCTCTTACATGGAAGTCGCCTTTATGTTTATACAGTTGCCCTAAATGGATAAACTGCACTTTATTGTGCGCTCCGTCCCTATGGTGTCTCAGACAATGACATTTTTGTCCTGTGGTGACTCACATATGCATTTTGAAAGGCAGCATAAACACTTACTTTAAGCTGAAACAACAAATTTTCTTTACACTATTTTCACTAACAATTAAAAGCGGTGAAAAACGCATCAGAACTCATATTGTGGGATGATTTTGAATGGGGTCACAGTTGCTGCGTTTCCATTACAAATTTGCGCAAACTTATGCGTTATTTGCTAAATTTCAATATAAACTTCACTAAAAAGTAGTTTTCCTCTCGCAATAATGCTGCGTTTACACCAGCCGCGGTAGAGGCGGCAACCGCGGGTGAATGTCTCGGATGACTAGAATTTCACGAGTGGCTTTAACGCACGAATGAAGCGAGTAAACTCAAATGTTCAAGCGTCCAACTACACGCGAATAGCCTCTTATACTTGGGAGCAAACATGTATGAGGTGTTTCTGAAAGGTGCTAAACAATACGTTAATAACGTCATGTTCAAATAATGATTATGTGATTTACATACATCAGTAGACCTGAAAATGTGAAAACTGTTTCCATTGCAGTTTTGTGAAATATACCTCTTACGAATTTTACGGGATTGACGTGTTTCCGTTGACCGTTTTTTTTTTTATTCGCAATGTCAATTTGTGCAATTTGAACGGTAATGGAAACACTGCTAACAGAGTTGCAGTCGGTACGCTCTGCATTTCTAGGATTTCTTAACATAATAATTTGAAACAAGGAGTTTAAAGGTATCATGTCAATATCAGTAGATGTCCTTCAAGTTATTGAATATCGCTATCGGTACAACCCAAATATATGTATAAATAAAACCAATTGTTCACTTTCATAAAAAGTTCCTTCACAAAAGCACTTAAAATAGTTTTTTCAGAGGTTACTGTATATGTTTCTTTTAATAAAGCTAACATTTGATAAAAAATGATTGATGTCCCTTATCTATTGTACGCATTCATGTGTGTGTCTTCATAATATTTCATCCAAATGTAATAACCTGTAAAATAAATGAACGTGCACTGGGACAGTAGGAAGAATTGTATTATAGATAAACATGAAATATAATCTCACATGCAATACTGATCAAACCCACTCATTTGTTCAGCAATGGGGTTTTGAAAGTCTCGTACCACCTGACTGTACTGTATCTCAGAATAATCGGATGGTCTCTAGAGTTATTTAGTAAACAAAGAACATAACATAATACTTTTAATACATAGAGGACAAAACATCAAAGTTATTGATTTCCCACATGAGCAAAACCTTTTTCTTTAAATTAACATAAAAGAAAATAAACATAAAGAAAACAGATGGAAGCGTTATATGACTGAACTTGAAGATCGGTTTCATCTTTTGAAACCAGCGTGACTCACCGTGGAGTCCATTAAACGTTTCTTCTCTAAACAACATCCAATTTTACATCCGCACATGCAATACAATTGCAAAATGACTGTACGTCAGCTCATCTCCTCTTCTCAATAGGACATGAAATGATAATCTGGACAACGCTCACCTGGGCAGTGACTCACTACGGTTTAATGATTACAAAATCCATCCAGATTCACAGTGCCAGACAAAGATCCCATACTGAATGTTTAAATGATGCTCTCATGAGATTTAACCAAGCTTCTTTTATAAGCAAATATGGATGACAATATGTTTTACGTTCATATTATACACGACAAACATAAGATTTATCATCTATTTGTTCTCCATTTCATTCCCAACATGAATAACTGAGATTCCCATTAAATCAAACACTGCAGCTCTTCATTTAATGTTGCATTGACTGCATTGTGCATACTAAACCAAGAGCTCAGCACCTCTACTAGTGTACTTTGTAGTCATTTGGAAAGCTGCCTAAATCAGCCTCCGTATCGCTGCCAAGTGTCTTCTTCAGCCTGCAGCTGCCGGCCGACACTCCTACACATAAAATGAGAGAGATAGATAGAGATACGCTACATATTCACACACTATGTTACTTCAATATTGTTGAGAGGAGCTGTACAGTGTTATATATTTACTGACAGACACCAGACAAGAGTTCAGTGTGTAATATTATTTATATCTCTACTGTATACCAGTGACAGGCAGATTAGTCAATGCATGTAATGATATTTTGAGATAAAGATGGTGTCTGTTTGATGTTGTGGGTGGCACAATGGTCATTAGAGTCAATCTTACAGGGCCAAAATAAACCAACACTGGAAAGCCGATAGGCAATCTGTCCTTCCAGAAAAACACAGTTTTTTTGTGAATGTTGCAGGCAAAAATCCTTGATTATAAGTTCTTAAAAAATGTGATGGAGTATGTGGGATATTTATGCAATTTTATGCAATGAAATTGTGTGAACTTGCAAAAATTGCAGGAACTTGCAAAAACTGCGGGAACTTGCAAGAACTGTTTGAAGCTTTTGCAGCTTTTCATTGATGTTTACGTCGCATAATTACGTCACTTCATAACGTTCCCATGGCAACAGGGGACATGGCTGAGCTTGTGTGAAGTAAATGCAACATTTTCAACTTTCTGCTAAGATATATGTGACTTTTGCTACGAAAATGCGGGGATTATGAAATCATGCAAGCCCCGCATTTTTTGCACGCAGAACTCTGCAATTTATGCGGCAAAAGAGCGGTGTATTTTAAAAAATGTGGCCGCCACATAAATATGCGGACTTTGGCTGATTATGCATTAAATTATGCGATCGCATAATCAAATTTTTCTGGATGGACTGGGCCAATGCTATTGGCTGTATGGCTCCATTAAACAATTACACCACTTTTATAAGAACACCACCCATGTCATCAAAGATGCTTGAACATTTTTGATTAACTCACTGCATTTGTGCGTAAAATTCGCATCATTTGCACGTAAAAATTCAAACGCAAATAGAATTTTATATAATATAATTATAATTATATAATATATAAATATATAATTATTTATTTATTTATTTATAGCTTAAATTGAGTAAAGAGCATTTTTACAACTTTTTACAAAGTAATCACGCCACTACTAGATCAAGCTCCTGATTGGTTAACATGACACGAATATTGCGCGTCAAATGTCAGAAGCGCGCCGTAGGATGTATATCCTGTATTTGCATTGACTTGACACCGACTTAAATTTGAATCATTTGCGCATAAAAATTCAGACGCAAATAGAATTTAGCCATAGCTATATTTAACTAGCTTGTAGTCTCTATTTATATTTATATTTATTTATGGCTTTAATTGAGTAAAGAGCATTTTTTACAACTTTTTACACAGTAATCACGTCACTACTAGAGCAAGCTCCTGATTGGTTAACACAACACGAATATTGCACGTCAAAAATTCCCAAAACGCGCCGCAGGATGTCTATCGTGTATTTGCATTGACTTAACATCGACTTAGAGCTTAACGCTTCAATCACATCTGGTATGAACACGATACGCGATGAAAAATTACTTTTCATCCACAACTAACCCAACGTATTACGAAATTACGTCGAAAGGTCACACATGTCGTATGCAAAACATGCATCTTCACTACGGCACCCCCTTACGGTATTGTTTCTGCCTCTTGTTCACACAGAATGTTTTCCGTGAATGTTACGGCAACTTTACTAGGTCCTCTTTACAGGAGCGATCCCAAAATATTTACAGGAGTGTGTTTGTGTTCACACAGAAGCCTCTATGACAATTTTACAGAAATTTTCTGGGACCAAAGTGCTGTGTGAATGAGGTTTATGTGTGTTCCCTGAAAATCAAACCCACAACCTTTGTGTTACTAACGCAATGCCAACTGAGCTACAGGGCATTTAAAAATAAGCACCTTTATTCTCTCAAGTTCCTCTGTACATTTAAGGTTTTTTGGTTTACTATCCACAACATTTAATTTTCTTATTAAAGTCATTTGAGGTAACATTTAGAAATATCACATATCCAAGTTCAACACCCAGGGGTGGAAGTTTGTTAAATAATCCAAAATTCCCTATACAGGTAATATGCAGGTATAAACGTCTATTTCACTCCATGCCAGAATTCCCATAAGTTTGTGTTTTAATAAGAGCAGCAGGAGATCAAAGTCTCGCCCTGAGATACAATATTCTCTTCTGGTGTGTTTCTAACATTTAACACAGAATTGTTTTTGAGTTTTTCTCCTCAGGTGTTCATATGAAGTGACCCATGAGAATGTATTATTTAAGATGTTTGATCTCAGAAATGAAAAGTTGCCTTTTGATCCCAACTAAAAAACAAATGCACTAATTGAAGTGACTGAAGTTGAAAAATGCTGTTTGTGGTGTATTTCTATAGAGATTTATTAAACAGAACAAAACCTGACAGTAATAAGACTAAAGACTTTGATGCTGAAATGAAAACTATGATCATCAAAAATAAATGACTCAGTGGGATAAGTTCATGTTCCTTAAACATACTTTATCAATGTCAAGGACAGATTTTCAAACCTTCAATTTCTAAAGTACAAGAATTAAAACAGATGCAGTTAAAAGTCCCTATAAAGTCGATCTTGAAAATTTATTTGAAAATGCATTATAATTGTAATAAATGTATTGCTGAAACACGTCAAAAAGACTGAAACTATATAGTACTGAATTGTGGAGTTACACCATTAAACAGTTTTTCCACATTTCTATTTTCATGATTTTTGGGCGGGGCTAAAACGGTGGCTTAGTGATGCACTGGAGGCACCTAACATAGCCCCGCCTCTAACACAATCAGCAGCATCCATCAGGTTGTAGTGTTATTTGAAAGTTCAGAGTGATGGCAGCCTTCCCACGAGTAGGCGTGGTTTCGGCACAGACAGTGGACACGCCCCCAGCGCTTGAGAGCAGAGAAAGCTGCTTATTTTATTTACTTGCCGTTTTTTTACAGCATTAAAATTTGGTTTAGTGGTTAATAACACATTTTTCTGTAGTGTCACAAACTCAGAAAACTAATTAAATATCTGACCTTACAGGGACTTTAACACACAAAAGTGTGTTATTGTGGTTTGGACTTTATTGAAATTAATTGCAAAGATTTTGTTTTTCCTGCGAGTGCTTAAATAAAGACGAGTGCTTAAAAATTTTTTCACAGCGTGCGTAGTCTTGTATCTATGACTACTGACAAAGATACCAATTAAGAAAAAGATTTTTCAGCAAAAACAACAGAAACTCTATGAACCTCAAATTAAAATTTTTCACTTTCAGCTGAGCTGTGTGGTTGTAGAGAGATTGTGTGGCCTGGTAATGCAATGTGTCGTGCGTGTCAGAAAACAGAAAGTTTGAAGACTAATGGTATGTTCACACCAGATGCGAATGAAGAGTTAACTGTGAGTCATTTACATGTTAAGTCAATGCAAAGACGCGACAGACATTCTGCGGCGCGAATGACACGTTTCACGTGAGTGATACGGTGCAAATAAAGCGTTTTGGGCGTTTTACATGCAAGTTGAAAAATCTGAACTTTGGTGGATATTCGCAACACATTTTAACCAATCAGGAGCTTGCTCTAGTAGCGACGTGATTATGATGTGGCAAGCTGAGGCAAATAACTCAAGTTAACTTAAAATGTTCAAGCATCTACGATGAACTACGCGCCAAAAGCTAAATTTATTTGCTTTATTCGCATCTGGTGTGAACGCACGGTAACATATTCTTGATTTTACTGTGTGTGAGTAAATATGATATCCAAACCACCATTCAAAAGCCTTATAAATGTAATTTAACTTCAGCATTCGTGTTCATTTCTCATTTATCTTGAGCTGTAAGCATACAGTCGATTATAGTAACTAATGTTAGTTTCTTTTAGCTCTCTATGTAATACTATTGTCAAGAAAACCAATTTTAATAATAAAAGAGACATCATATGGGATTTTTCTTTCTTATGAGGTCTATAAAGCACTATCCAGACGTTTATTCACCAAGAACTGTGTGAAAAGATTTTTAAACAACTGTACAGCTACTGAAAATGTCACACAGGTGCTTTAATACAAGCATTTCCAATTGATGCCCTCCAGAACACTAAAACATCATAAACTATTTACTTGAAATGTTACAGATTTACATTAACTCTGTAAAATTATGTGATGATGAATATTTACATTTATTACACTTTTACATTTATGCACTTGGCAGACATTTTTATCCAAAGATGCAATGATCTATACAGAAATACAGAAGTATTATAACCTCATAGGTTTCAGATACACTATTTTATCATCCTTTTTCTTTGTCTTTTTCTGCTTTGATCTGAGCTGTAGATATAGTGAAGCAGTTAGGAACAGGTCAACTGTATCAGGCAGTCATGCATGAAGTGTGTTAAAGGTGAGTTTAGCTGTCAGCCTATCCAATACTGTACGTGCACGAAATATTTTTTTACTCTCAACTAAAGCGAATGCTCACATTTCACACGGTCACTGGATGTTCATTATGATAAATGCAAACTTCACGAGCCATTTGTAATTCGGTAGGAGGTCAGTGAGTTAGTGAGATGAATGCTCATCGGGTTATAGACTGGGCACACAGTGTATTTACATTCCTACTGACTCCATTAATGAGATCTGAATTAACAATTCAACAAGCTATTAATACACTGACATAAATGAGATCTTTACCTGGGCTAAGTTTGCCAAAAGCATTGCAAGGCTAAACAGATCGTAAAAAATTATCGTACGAATCATCTTGGACTTACAGGCCATTTCACAAAAGCATTGTAACTTAAGGAGAATCCTTGTAGATGTACGAGTGCCCTGGAGTAATCGAAAACCCTAAGTGCATCGTAAGTGACAGAGTTACAAGGTCACCTACAGGACAATCTGCAAATCGTATTTAAGTGCTTTTTTGGGAAACGCACGTAAAAGAATAATAAACGCTCGCAATGTAGCATATAGAGAAAGTGCTCCTAAATATATAAAATAAGTATTTTGGAGTGCATATGTGAAGTTTTAGCTCAAAATACCATACAGATAATTTATTTTAACATGTTTGAATTGCCAAAAAATTGCTGTTTTTGAGTGTGTCCTTTAAAATGAAAATTAGCTAATGCAAACACTGATCACCATAATGATGGTTTGTTTAAATTTCTCCTCTCTCATTCTCACTGCACTAAATGGCAGTGCTGTGATTGGATAGTGCAGATTAAGGGCCTGAATTATTATAATAATTCCCTTGCAACATCATGATGGGGGCCAAATTTCAATGACCTATTTTTTCACGTGCTTGCAGAGAATGGTTTACCAAAATCAAAAGTTACTGGGTTGATCTTTTCAACGTTTCTAGGATGAAAGAAGCACTGGGGACCCAATTACTGAATTTAAACATGGAAAAAACAGATTTTCATGATATGTCCCTTTTAACTCTTTCCCCACCACTTACAATTTTCAATTAAAAGAAAAGCATTCCCTGCCAATGACGAGTTTTCCAGCAATCCGTTTTTTCAATATTATCCACCAGGTGGCGCTCTTACCCAACTTATAAAACCTGTAATCAACCACTAAGGCCATACATTTTCTGGAAGACATCAAACTTTTGTGAAAATCCTAAAAATGTTGGCGCCGGCTGGCAACTTTTTAAAAAAAATGCTGGTGTGGAAAGAGTTAAGTTCAATCTTTATCAGGAAACTCAACCAAAACAAGGTAATATATACATATTTAAAATGACCAAAAGTATAGACAAAACCAACAGTTGACATTTTTTGTTGACAGAGCATTGCATTCACTTCTGACGGTTACAGGTTTGATTCCCAGGGAACACATGCACTAATTAAAATGCATTTGGATGAAATGCATGAATGAGTAAATAAATATTTATATTTACTGTTTAATCCTCAATGTTTAAACATGTTGGTAAACATTTTTAATCTGGTTTTATTTGACAATACGACATTTCAGCACCTTGGACAGCGCTTCATATAAGCAGAGAATTATATTCAGATTCATTTCAGATCAACAGATTCATTTCAGAAGATCATATATTAGCTATATATAGATATGCTAACACATACAAGCAGGTTGCAGGTTAACTATCGATTGTCTTTGAAATAATGCTTGAAAGTCTTCTGCTTTTGCGTCAGCTATGAAAACACGATAAATGAAAGCTCAGTGTGTACCAGACTGAGAAAACTGTGGGAGGATCAAACACTCATCTGTGATCTGTATAATGTTCATGTGTGCCTTCATTGTGTTGCCGTTGGTGATGGACATCATCTGCACACCTCCAGCTTTACAGTAACAAACAAATCAGAAAGCATTTATATAAAAACTCCCTTCTGTAAATGATACGTGTGGGTGTTTTACGCACATTAGGGTGCATTAGGCTGATGACACACAAACCTCACACAAAGGTGATGGACTCATCTTACTCATAAAATTGAAGAATATTACAGATAAACATATCCAATATACCCAAGAAAATGTAGTAGGCATGTTTTTTTTATATTTGATTTTGAATAGGAGTTTCACTGATAAGTCTTTGAACATGATCCTGATTCCTGACAATATGAATCTCTGTTTTGTGGCTCCACCTTGTGTTCAGATTACATTAGTAACTACCCTCAGATGGGGGAACCTGTCCCCTTCGCAACTTTAAACAATATTAACAAATATAACCTTCTTGTAAAATTTAACCCAAAAAATTAAATGAAGTTACCCCAAGTTACATCAGCAGGACACATTTGTTTTACAGGCAAAGAAAGAACCAGAGGCATTTATTTAAAAAGAAAGTAAAAAGGATTTACTTCAATTATGTTGTTCATTCAAGCTGTACTTTCATGTCAAGAATGATTTTACGTGAATGATACGCCAAGCAAAGTTAAAAAACTGTGTGTGTGTGTGTGTGTGTGTGTGTGTGTGTGTGTGTTTTAAAGAGAGAGAGAGAGAGAGAGAGAGAGAGAGAGAGAGAGAGAGAGAGAGAGAGAGAGAGAGAGAGAGAGAGAGAGGAGATGCTATGAAATCTGCATCACAGCATTGTTAATATTGGATGAAGTTTCTGATTTTCTAGATAATGTGAGCCCAATCTTCAAGGTCACATCATCGCACTCTCACAGATAAAATGCTGACATACAGTGGATGGCATCATTAATAAAGCTAAAAAGGAATAGTCAGTGAGGCAATGCTTCCAATGCAATCTCATGGCAATTCGCACATATTTTAGAAGGTGGCTAATTGTAACGACCAAATTCGTAAATTTCTGTATAATTTACTTTAACCCCTGTGACGCTGGGTTTATAGGCGGAGTTAGGTGTGTGGTATCACTTTTTGTTAGGGCTGTCAAAGGATTAATCGCACAAAAACTTTGTTTGTCTAATAACATTTTTGCATTTAACTCTTTCCCCGCTAGCGTTTAAAAAAAGTTGCCAGCCAACGCCAGCATTTTTCATGATTTTAACAAAAGTTTAATGCCTTCCAATAATTGTTCTTCTTTAAATATGTGACCAGTCACGGAAAGTAGGGACACAAGTCGGATCTGGGCATTTTGAGTTATTCACAGATTCTGAAAGTGCAGTTTCTAAGCTTTCCAACGATGTGTAACACATGGAAATCTGATAAGATTTGGAGAAGTTGTGGCCATTTGAATATAGGAACTCAGAAATACTCAAACCGAGAAAATCGAGACGAAAGGGACTCTTCTTTTCAGCTGGGGGAGACAATAGGGCTCATTTACATCTCATTTAGCTAAGCCATGCCCCCTGTAAAACCCTTTTTGAGATGTTCTAGCATCATATGTAGTATTTTATGACCAAATGACAACCCGCAAAAATAAACATGACTATTTTACCTTTGTGGGGATCACAAGTCGAATCCAGTCTGTTTCAGATTATCCAATGACCATATTCATCCACAAATGCGTATAATCCGTGAAATATAGATTGTTTACATCAGATTTCGCATGAATGTCTGGTAATACAATATAATATATAATCTGAAGACTATTTAAATAAATCGTAACATGTAAGGGTATATGAGCTTACACTCCGTTAAACACATGAACCCGCCTTCAAAGTTTGTATTTAAAATAGGGAAGTAGTATAATAGATCATCCAAACAGCGCCGTCGAAAACGTAACATCCTTTAGAGATGTTACCAATCGCTCGCTCGTTCCTCCATCAGCCAATGACTTCATGGAAAATATTGATAGACAAAACATGTAGCCAATTATATGAAGAATACTATATCTGTGTAACTTCTGTGTGTTTGGACTCATGCTGCGCTGCAAGAACTGACATACAGATGACGTCAAAGTACCGCGAGAGCGAGTCGAAATTAAACTACTCCGTAAGATTTCTTGAAGAGCTCTCGCGGTACTTTGACGTCATCCGACTGCGGCGCCGCATAAAGTCAGTGACGCGGCTGACGTACGATGCGGCTGACTGTTATTTGTTCCGCCCCAGCTTCTTTTATTTTTCTTTTGTTTTGTGCGCCCGACTATTATAGTCTGGGGAGACGCAGGCTATAAGTTTGAAAAAAAAAAAAAACTTAGCAAACATGTCTGAGGAACAGGGCAGCGCGTCACTACAGTCACGTGACTTCACGCTCGAGCCGGAAGAGAAGACAATGCTGAATAAAGTCGTAATTCTGCTATTTTTGGACCAAACTGTATAGACCCTTTTACTGTTTGTACACAATGATGACGTGGCAGCGTATGCGCGCGCATTTAGGCAACGGAAGTATCGTAAGAATCAACAGTGAAGCAACACAAACAGTAAGTTATTTTTAAAAAAATGACTTTTTCAACATTTTCAACACAGCTACCAGATCCGTGTACTATAGTGGAGTGGATAAAAGACGTTAGCAGATGGCCAAAAATAAAGTTGCCAGATACATATATACGTATATTAGTATATTATATTAGTGCAACCAAACGCAACAACGGGACATTTTGATGTTGAGAAACCGTTTTAATAAACTTTCTGAGTTGCTACCACGTTAGAACCAATGGGGAATAACACCACTTCCGTTGCCCAAATGCGCGCGCAGGCTATTTGATCACGTGAGCTGTAAAAGGGTCTATTTTCGATGCATCAACACAATCTTACTGACCCACTGATGTCACACGGACTACTTTGATGATGTTTTTATTACCTTTCTGGACATGGAAACCATACATAGATTTTCAATGAAGGGGATAGAAAGCTCTCGGACTAAATCTAACGATAAAACATCTTAAACTGTGTTCCGAAGAAGAACGGAGGTCTTCCGAGTTTAGAACGACATAAGGGTGAGTCATTAATTACATTATTTTCATTTTTGGGCGAACTATCCTTATTTAGTAGTCACGCTGTTCCCTTTGTGGGCGGAGGCGAAAACACAAGCTTATACAGTATGTAAATATACACACAGACAATGACGCCCCCCGCTGCACGCTAGAATCTCCGGAAAAACAAGCCTATTTTAACCGCAAAATGTACGCTTTTAAATATACAAAAACTGCTATCTCAAACATGGAGAGGCTTCTTCGTGATCTCAACTAACAGATTCTGCAATAAAACGAAAATCACAAATTTCGAAAAAAAAACTTTGTTTCTCATTTTCTCGAAACTTGTGCTGCCGACTTGAGTCCCTGGTTTCCGTGACGGGTCACATATATAAACATACAATATATCAAATGAAAAAAGACCATCTGCTTAAAAAAAACAAAGTTTCATCCTATCTTCATTAGTTCTCTTTTCATTACCAAATTTGGGTAGGTTTCAAAAACCCCAAATTTTGAGCAAAAAGCTGAAATAATAGCATTTTTGTGAAGAACTTTTAATAAAGATCAGATGCAGAGTGATCCTCAAAACATGCATGGACATACAGCTGTTTGCCCTAGGGCGATACTTCTGGGTTTTATAAGATGCAGAAGAGCAATAGCAGTATTGCCGGAAAAACTCGTCATTGGCCGGGAAGCGTTTTCTCTAAATAACGTCTCAATGGCGGGGAAAGAGTTAAACCTCACAATGCTAAGATGTTTTAAGGGAGGAGCTATGAAGATGTTAAAGTCCCAGTGAACCAGAAGTCGCGATCGACCTTACTTCTGTGTTGTGACGTATTTTCGATTAAAACAGAATATCACATGAGGAAAAGAGTTGGCGTGGCTTGTGTCTTCCACTGTGCTTTGATTGGAAATAGAAAAGTAGGTGTTTCATTAAGGAATGGAACTGGCAGCAAACTGAAAATTGGAGGGGGCGGAGTTAACAGATGCTCCCGCCCAGGCCGTCTAGCTGACATCATCAGAGAATGATCGGCACAAGAGGGTGGAAGTACATTTTCCGATTTTTAAATAATGACTTGCACGGATACATTGTTTATAATAAACCTTGCAATATTACATCAAAAATAAGACGTTTTGATTTCATTGGGACTTTAAGGTGTTTTGAGGTGTAGGATGCTACTATCTGGTTGCTAAGGTGTTCTGGGTCGTTGCCAGGCAGGTGCTTGCCAAAGTCCAAAAAGGCCTCCGGCTAAAATCATTTAAGAATCATAAGGGCATATAGAAAAGTATCACATCTAATATATAACATCATATCTCTCAACAAGCTGTACTGTATGTGAGGTAAGATTCAAATGAGGATTAATAAAGTTGAATTCTTCACATGAAAGGTTTACAATGAATGCATTCATCTTGACTGACTTAAAGCACAATCATCACCAGACTTTGAATGTTCTTACAGCATGTTTACATTAGAGTGAATGAAAAGCATTGTCAGCTGTAATACTTTTAATCTCTTTCCTGACACATCACAAGGCTTTTCACTACATGATGCTCGTATCGATCACTCAGATGAAGTGATGATGATCAATCAGATGAGAAACACGAGTCTATGCTCTGGAGGTGAAACAAGATCCAGGTTTAATGGAGGTTCAGGAAGTGACCCCTGCTTAAATTCTGCCCTCCAACCGAAACTTGACCCATCTGTCTGTTTGGCACGGACCCGCCTGCCATCGACACGAAATATCATCGCTGCTAATCGATGGATAGTTGAATATACCATCACCCAACAGCAACCGGGGACTACAGCACACAGTGTGATGTTAATAATCAGATGATGATTGGCTGAAAACACAAGCATTGATGGAGTATTGAGAAGATCAGAAAAAACTCATGTTTATATGGATAACCTACAGCACAGAGACGACAGCGCGAGCACATCCATCACAGATGCATAACTGACCGCCAGCTCTCTTTGTAAATATACTTAAGGGCTTTAAAGCAATTTCTCAGTAAGCACTACCGAATTTATTTCTGGCCTTTAGAGCAAAGCAGAACATAATTCATTCAAGTCAATAACAGGAGATGAACAACACCGACTGCAAACCTTGAGATCAGCGACCATAACAAACCAAATGTCTCATTCACAGACAGACAGAGCTTGTTTCATCAGTCTAAAGGGACCATCTGGAAACATCTTCTGCCTAAAAAACCCATTCAGACTAACTCAATGTGCCTATGAATCAAAATCTGTAATGACTGGTTTATGTTGTACTGTATATTCCACATAAGGCAATTGCTGTACATGTCATAAGAAATAACACACAAATTTACACAAATTAAAAATGCACACCCCCTGATATCATTGATTTCATTGGGTCCTTTTCTCGATCAACATTTAGTGAATGTGAGTGAAGTAATGGCCAATGGATAGTAATATATACTTTATAATGTGACATCTGCATTTAAAGGTCACCTATATGACAATTTTTACAAGATGTAATATAAGTCTCAGGTGTGCCTAGAATGTGTCCTTGAAGTTTCAGCTCAAAATACCACACAGATCATAAGTTATAGCATGTCCAAAATGCCCCTCGCTGTTTTCGTGTCTGTACCTTTAAATGCAAATGAGCTACTGATTTCAGTTAAAAATAGACCTGATTTTTGTGAATACTTTCAGTGACATTAATCTTTAGTTGCATTAGCACTACAGCGTGCTAACAAACACATCTAGAAAACCTTTTGGGTAAAGTTAACCAGTCAGTCAGTGACAGTGGGCGGGGCTTTATCAGTGTGACATCACATTAACAAGAGAATCAAAATGGCATGTCTAATGAGACTGCTTTGGTTTAATAGGAAGGTCACAAATGTCCCTCTAACCTGTAGGCCACGACTGCCCACAACCAATGTTTGAATTAAGGGGGGGCTTGGGTGGTCCCTGACCTCCTATAAGCATTGATGGACCCCCGATAAAGCACAAAAATATAAATTACGGGTGCCCCCTGTTTTTTATTAAAATACTACATAAATTTAAAATTCTCTTGCTGCGCTGCCACAAAGCTGTCCAAGCTGTCCACTGTCCATTATTTGTCCCAATTTCCCAATAAACGAATCCAAAAGATTTCTGAAATAAATATAAACTCTCAAGTGCGCCTCATGCTGTTTTCGGGAGGAATTGACAGTCTCTGCGCCTAGATTATTTTCAGGGGTAAAAATGGTTAGGCTTTGAGTCAAGGGTAATTTGGGGTTTCTTTGATTAAAAAGTTTATTCCAGGACCAACATCTTACTTGCGTGAAATTATGTCAACTCTATAATGATGAAGAGGCTTAGCTAGGGGACCCCTATAATCTTTGACATAATTCGAACACTGCCCACAATTGTTTAGATTAAGCCAGGATTAGGAATCACTTCCACACAATCTCACCTCTCTCCAATGTTCTGGCCCGCACTCCATCCCTGCAAAATTGCACTCCAGCAGCATGTCGTCCATACGGTGACGTGTCCGATTGAAGAACTCTGCCAGGCTGAACCGAGAGCCCTGTCTGTCGGGCTCCGGGGCCAAGGGGATCCCGGGGGCCATGTTGTCCTCGTAGCCCAGCAGCGGACCCATGAAAAGCAAGTCGCTGTAGCTAAGCTGCGAGCGGCGGAACTTGTTATAATTGCAAAGAGTGATGGCAGGGAAGGTCATGTTTTTAGCATTGCGCTCGTCTAGAATGGTGACGTGGTCGTATTGGAAGTAGTAGACAACTCGGTCCACGACCTGCAGGAGAAACATGGAGACCGCCAGCAGGAAGACCACTGCCCACAAGCCCTGACGTACACCGAACTTTTTATCTTCTACGAAGATGTGGTTGGCACCGTGGAGAGAGCAGCCGCCGCAAAACGTAGCCAGGTCGACGTTGGGCACGTCTTCTTCTTCCGCCCCATCGTACGAGTCCGGCTCGTCGCTGTCCTCTTTGTACCGGCCGTGCTCCCCGTCTGTCGACCACACCACTCGCTTGTAGTGATCATCGAAGCTGTTGTTACGTGAGCAGTCAACGGGCTCATCGTCCGTACTGAAGGACAGAGTGCATGTGATTCGTACCATGATCGATGGGTAAATCCAGAACTAAAGCTAGAGACAAACACGACTCCAGAGGTTGGATCCAATCAAGTATGGAAGAAAATCGTCCCACGCAAATGCTGTAAAGATTCACAAACTTCTTTAAACTGGACAATCCAGATCTACAGGCAACTACCACTGAAGACAGAGATGGGAGTACATGTACATATCTGCCTCCTCAACATCAGGACATCTGCAGGAGGAATTGAATTGTTGGGATGTAATGAACCTCCTGGCCCCAAACTCCCTCCCATTGACAGTGAATATTCCCAGAGCACCGGCTCCATCTGATGTCAGCACAAGATCGCCTTTCAAAGCCCCGAGTGAGAGAGTTGACTATATTTTAATAATGTTACTGGACACCAGCAACAATCCAGGCCATATTATAAGACTCGGGAAGGTCAGAGGCAGTCATGGGAATTTTATAGGGAGATAAACAGCATTTAGAGCTGTTGTTTTTAATAAAAACTACCCGGTGAAAGCAAACACACTCGCTGTTATCAGCTCATGAACAAACACCAGTGAGTTTAAAGCAAGGCTGTGATATGAAGATATTTGTGTGTGAGTGTGTTCAGATAAAGAGATATTACAGTACAGTACTGTATGTGCTTTTAAAACAAGTTCACTTCAATAACAGATTTCTTCACGATGCATCCTTGACCTTACCTGCATACTTATTTGTAAGCTAGCAAGCATTTATTGAGCTGAACGTCATGAATGAAGTCGAACATGAATAACATTTGCTCAGATGTATTGAAAGGATGTTTTCTAGACATTTAAAGTCTGTAGCATTGACGGTAGACGTGCTGTCGATCTATAGCGTCTACCTGCTCTGATCAATGATTTTATTGATGTCTCTAATGGGTTTCTGTGCTTTGACTGACAGTAAATTCATTATATTTAACAGACATCTACAGTAGATGCAACTATATAGCTGTGAAATTAAATGTTTGGTTTGGACGCGATCATGTTTCTCACTTACTGTAAGTGTATGTGTACTAAAAATGTAAAGAGATAGTTTACCCAAAAATGAAAACGCATCAAAGCAATCTGAAGCCCCATTTACTTCCATAGTACAAAAAAGGAATAGAAGTCAATGGGGCTTCTGATTGATTTGGTTAAAAATATTCCTCAAAATATCACAAAATGAGTTTGTAACAACATGAGACTCAACTATTCCCTTCAATCTTTCCCCGCCAGCATTTTTAAAAAAAGCCAGCCAGCACCAACATTTTTATGATTTTCACAAAAGTTTAATGCCTTTTAGAAAATGTTCTTCTTTAAATCTATAAACATACAATATTTCAAATGAAAGAACAGATCCTCTGCTTTCAAACAACAAAAAACTTCATTTTTTATTTTTTTTATCACCTCTCAAATACGGAGAGGTTTCTTCAAAAATACCAGAAGTATACAATATTGTGAAGGGCATTATTTAGAGATCCAATTCGGGGCGATGATCAAAACATACACAGAGTTTTTACTGTTTTTTGGGTCAGTGGATGTTTAAGTGTTTTATAAGTTGTGTAAGAGCGCCACCTAGTGGATAATAGTGGAAATATGGAAAAATATGACCCACGGACGAATAAGCAGGAAAAAAGCGCATTGATTCCGATATTCTCTGATCTGTTTCAGGCGCCATTCATATGTGGAAATAAATTGAATACATGCATTCTTGTCCGCAATGTAAGTGGACAAATCGGATATTCCAATCTTAAGACGTCATTGAAAATGTGACGCTGGCAAATGACGTCAACTCGCGATCACATAAATTATATGAAGCGCATATTTGGTGCAACAACTCAACCTAAGCCGCCTCTTTACTCTACACGACATTACGGACACGACTGGCGTCTTTAGGGGAGTAATGTTAAAGTTCTATGTCTTAGACGGTTTCATTAGACGCATGTGAGGTGACGCTATACGCGTCTGGTCCGAACTTAACTTCCGGTTTCAGTGTTTTAATGGTCTGACTAGTTTTTAAACTGAACTCTTGAACAAATTTCTTGTCGAAAATAACAAATGTTTTGGTTTCCAAATGTAATAATCTATGTGTTTATTTTGCTTGTTATATAAATAAATTACGTTTAAAGTACTTTGTTGTTATTTATTCTTAGCGGAGTTTACCGGAAGTTACGTGTTGACCACGAAAGCCGCTTGTTTATGTTGTTACTGCTGAAACCGTCTATAATCTTGTATAATCAATTTGTCAGTGTCCATTGCATATTGAGACGTTTTACTTCCTCTGTGATTTAAGCTGTTCTGGGTCACTATGTCTACTTTGAAATGTTTCTCCAAGTGTTTAGAGTAAAAGTCACTTTAAACTGATGTTGATATAGTCAACAAATGGGAATTGGGCATCAAGATCTGCATTGTAAATCCAGCCTAAGATCCTCAATGTTTTTATGTCAGATACATTCATGAATCATTCAATATCCAGCAGATGGCAGTAGAGTTCAGTGTGTGAATGATGTTAGTCTCAGCATTTCAATGAAATCATTCTGAATGAAGCAGATAAATGAATTCAAAACGCACTTGTATATTTCTCAAGTTACAATCTAATCTAATTCCGGCCTTACTATGCACACACCATTTAAAATAAGAGATAGAAACAACCACATAAATCCATTAGATGTGTGATTTTATCTTCAGCAATGAGATCTCATGGAGTGGAGATATGAGTATTGTTATCATCAGACACTAGAGTGCAGTAGAGATGTTATTGTGTTGCGTCTGCCCCTCAGGGCGGGTATTTCATTTAAAGCGCGCAGGGACGGAACATCATTTCTGCTCAAGACCCTCTCAACCAACAGCTACAATAGACCTGTCGTTACCATGGATACTGCCAGCCGAGAGAAAACGCACACAGATGCACAACACACGACACACACACACACACACACACACACACACACACATGGATGTAATACAATTAAACTACTGCGGTGAGAAATGATGTCCACTTACATCTGAACCCGCCTGCTGGGCAATAAACGCATTACTTAACACTAGGAGATGTGTGAATGTTTATGGAGACCGAATTAATGAAGCCGGCTGTTCTAGAGTGGCACTGATCCAGAATTAGACACCAAAGCTGAATTAACAAACACACACAGGAAAACCTGTTGCTTATAATAAACTACTGTATCAATAAGGGTGGAAAAAATCATACATTTTTATGGTTGGAAACTTTACATGGGAATTAACAGGAATATTTGGGAATTAACGGGAATTAATGGGAATAAAAGTTGCCTATAACAGGGAATTTAAATGTACTTAAAAAAAAAATCTTGCAGTATAATTTTGTTTAAAACTTTGGTGCAATTTTTGTTGAATTTCCCTCAGTCACATGCACACTGCTTACTAAAATGATTTCTGGAATATTTGGGAAATAACGGGAAATAATGGGAATAAAATAAAAATTGCAGAGTTGCCTATAACAGGGAATTTAAATGTAGGTAAAAAACTCTAGCAGCATAATTTTGTTTAAAACTTTAATGCTATTTTTGTTGAATTTCCCTCAGTCACATGCACACTGCTTACTAAAATGATTTTCGGGAGGATTTTTGATCAAATACACTGAAAAAAATAATTCATTGAATTTACTACATTTTTTTAAGGTAAAAAAATCAATTTGTTTGAACTACATTAAAAAAAGAAAATAAAAAATGTATTCAATTTATTTAATCAATTTATTTAAGCAACATTTTAAAAAAGAAAAACAAAACAAAAAACTTTTGTTTAAATGAAGCTTAAATAAATTGATTAAATAAATTAAATAGATTTTTTATTTATTTATTTTTATGTAGTTTAAGTAAATAAATAAAGTGAATAAATAATTTGTGTGTGTGTGTAAATCCAGGCTTGATGTGCAAAGTATTAGGATTATTTGATGAATAAAAAGTTAAAATAGAGCAGATTTATTAAAACAAAGAGCAATTTATTGAAAATAAAAAACATTTTTTAACACAAACTGCAGTTTAAAAGTTTAAGGTAATTAAATTTTTTTTTTAAAGAAATTGTATTACCTTGCATGCATGTCTACTTATGACCAAACAAAATGTTTATTTATGTTTGTATGTGATATAGTTTATATAAATTTCCAAAAATAATTCCCATAAATTCCCGTTAAGTTTCCAATTTGGAATATTTCCAAAATTCCCCATATTAAGTCCCCATGTAAAGTTCCAGGAATTTACCGTAAATTTACCAGAAAGTTTCCGTTCCTTTGCAACCCTAGTATCAATACAGTAACCTGATGTACATCACATCACAAAGTAAGGATGAACTTTATACATTTCAATTATTAATTTATGTCAGATTGATTCATATAAAGAAAATTTAACTTTTCCTATTATTATATTACATTATATCATATTAAATTTCTCCAAACCAACTTATGTACTTATACTCTACATTTATCAGTGTCTATTTTTGGGGTTTACAATCAAGTAACACAATACTTGACTTTTATAACCGTTATGTGCCCCCTTGTGGTTAATTTGAAGCATCAGGTCAAGCAGCTTAAGGTTTTGGATGACCTGAACAGACTGAGGGCCTAAGCTCGGTCTTAATATATATATCACATAAAGATATCTCAGACAGCAGACGACTCTCGGCCAGATCCGCGCTAATGTCAGCAGATCAGGTGCAGATCCGGTGTTGATCCGGCCCAGAGTCTGCTGTCTGGGAATGTGTTCACTCATAATATAAACATCACATAGTACCATAGTCTTCACCGAACTGCAAAACACAAGACAAACAAACAAGCAGAGATGAGAGGCACAGAGACGATATGATTACTAAAACATCTGCTGTAGAGGTGGCTGGGGACCGGTGCCGCTTTTAAATGTGTTGTTTTGGCTCTACGGCACGTACCTAATATGATCCTGTGCATTGAGGATAAGACACACATCTTCAACAACCTTCTCGAAATTAACTTTACCATGCAGAAAAAATAAAAAACGAAGATTTAATGAAAACTCGATAGATGAAGATGTTTTATTATAACACAGATTATTAAAACATATCATGGTTTAATAATGCTGCACATTGCTAAATTTGAAGTTTGATTGAACCCCTAATAATAGATGTAGGAGTGATAACATCAAACGACATGAAGTGCAATATGTTTAAGTCAAATGCAATGTATATTTAATTTGTTGCTTGTCTGAGAAAGCTAAGATTAACATATTAGATTGGATTAATATTAGATAAGTTATTTAAAAATGCATTTTACTCTCACCAAACACGTATAAATCAGAGATAAGTGCATCTGTAACCATTCGGCACTCTTCAGTCGTACCCTGCATTTAAAGTCAAACTCTATCAACCTTAAAATTCATTTCAAGGGGTCACAAACATATAAACTAAACACGTTGTGCTTGTGCAGATCAATAGAGTTGTGTGTGCCGTCTGTAAAGAGCATACAGGGCTATTTTTAGCAGACGAATACACTTAATACAATCAGTCTGATGGCCAATAGAGGGATTTGTGTGACACGGGTGGATCAGACGTTAGATTCACACAAAATAAGTATAGGCATTGTCACCCACATCACAGTAAATCATGTGTTACTATGCAGTTTACACGGCGTGGCTATGTGCATGCTTTAAGTGTCTTATAAATTTAATTAAATGTCTTTGCAACAAGTCACATGATTTAAGGATCATTTATGTCAACTGCACAAAAGACGTATATCAAGTGTAACTGCAGATTGATATTTAAATTACATTTAGCAGATTCAAAAGCAACTTAGAAAAACGAGAGGAAGAACAATGTAGTGATTCATCTTAAATATAATTAGTGCTAGGAAAAGATTAATCGCGATTAATCGCATACAAAATAAAAGTGATTTATATTTATATTTTTTATATTCTATATTATATAGGGCTGCACGATTTGGGTCATTTTTCCCATTGCGGTTATTGATGCTAATATTGCGATGTGCGATTGCGATTATACTACATGGTGTCATGAGTCAACTTGATGGGTTTTAAGGAAAATCCACACACAGTTTAGCTAAAATTTGTATTTGTAAAACTGGAAATGTTTTCGTATTGCCACGTGATGTAGCAACTGCTCAGTGTCCGTAATCCTAAATCCAAAATACCGCCATACAACAGACGTATAGTTTTTTTTAGCTACCAGATCACTGTCAACCTCCTCTGCATCCATCTTCGCTCTGGTATTAGTGACGACGCACACCACACACGTGCATGCCACACGTGCACTGCCTTTTTTTGTTAGTTTTTCTTTCTTTATTTAAACAGCAAGGAAAATCATCAAACTGTTATCAGAAGGTTTGTGTTAACAAGTCCACGCATTTATTTATTTAATATAATTGCAACATTTTGCTGTCATATAATTGCACAGGCTGACATTGCGATTGCGATTGCGATGCGATTAATTGTGCAGCACTAATATTATATATTAAAATTAAATTACATTTAGCAGATTCAAAAGCGACTTAGAAAAACGAGAGGAAGAACAATGTAGTGATTCATCTTAAATATAATTAGTGCTGGGAAAAGATTAATCGCGATTAATCGCATACAAAATAAAAGTGATATATATTTATATTTTTATATTATATATTAAAATTAAATTACATTTAGCAGATTCAAAAGCGACTTAGAAAAACGAGAGGAAGAACAATGTAGTGATTCATCTTAAATATAATTAGTGCTGGGAAAAGATTAATCGCGATTAATCGCATACAAAATAAAAGTGATTTACATTTATATTTTTTATATTCTATATTATATATCAAAATTAAATTACATTTAGCAGATTCAAAAGTGACTTAGAAAAACGAGAGGAAGAACAATGTAGTGATTCATCTTAAATATAATTAGTGCTGGGAAAAGATTAATCGCGATTAATCGCATAAAAATAAAAGTGATTTATATTTATATTTTTTATATTCTATATTATATATTAAAATAAAAATGGATATATAAATAAAAAAATTCTGAAATGTATATATGTATGTGTGTGTGTGTGTGTGTGTGTTTAAATATACATAATAATTACACACAGTACAGACACATATACAGTATTATGCAAAAATTCACTTTTATTTTGTATGCGATTAGTCGCGATTAATCTTTAAAACTATACTCTCATGATGTTTACTTGACCTAAGAAACTAAAACATTTTGTTTATCATCATCTGTTTTTATTGCTACATTTACATGACGACTGTGTAGTAAAAAATCCAAAAGTTTTTCCTTTGTGACAACATTAAACGGATTCGCAAAAACAACTACAAAAGCTGTATTAATAATATTAATAATAATAATAATAATTATTATTATTATTATTTTGAATAGCGCTTATAAAGAAGCAAAAGAACATAAGTTGTTAAAAAAATGAGATACATTATATGACCATAATAATACAAATTACAAAATGCTATAAAAACAAAATGCTAAAAAATAATAAATTATTCAGAAACAGAATAATTAAAAAATGTGTGCCAGGCCACTAGATGGCGATGTTACTTTGTAAAGAAACACTACACACATGCCCACATATACATTTATTTACAAAGTAAATAATGCAAACAATCAAGATGGCGAAAGCATCAAGCAGTTTTGTTTACTCCTCTGCATACGGTCTATCAAATAATGGGATAAATGGCCACCCAAAAAACGTCAAAAAATAAAAACGCTGCCATATCTACTGTACTCAACCAGCATTGAACATAACATCAGAGAAAGGGTAACATTAAACTAATTCACACATCAGTGCTAATTCACTCAGCACGACTCCTGTGGGAATATCAGATGACATGCGGCACATTTGTGACCGGATGTCAGAATTTCCCTCGGGAGATTGTGAACATTATTCCTGACAAACCAGCTATTCGCTTTTTAAACAGTGACCGCCTACAGATGCATATCCATGCTACTGATAACATTACATCATTACTGATCAAAAAATATAAAGTATTGTAACAAAACCTAGTTAGTTACATACATAGACAAGATTTAGGGTGCGATTTGAATAAACATAAGGTTATCGTCTTTAGTGTGGTTGCTAATATAGTTTGTACAAGGCTTATGTGGATCACACCTGCTGTTCTTCTCGAAAAAAAAAAACAAGCTCAAAATCAAAGCGTCTCTTATAACAGGTACACAAACAGCAAGTCATGAACTTCAAATAATTCTCAATGATTTCCAATAGGTCATCGCAAAAGGTCGAGTTTGTAGCGAGCAGTGCCAGAGAAACAAGAAGGATGAGCCGGTGAGCACAGCGGGAAGAGTTCGATTAGCCTCGGTAAGCAGAGCTTAAACTTTCGTCTGCTGGCCTTTGGCTGCGAGGATGAGGATGAAGCCCATTAAGAAGGGCAGAAGAGCGCCGGCGGTTATTAAGCTGAAGTCTTGAAGTTTCAAAAGGCTCTTATCTCACGCGCCAAAGACGATAAACCGGCCGCACCTGAATGTCCTGCTTCATTTTCCTCTTATCGGTGAAATGACCTCAATCCAATCCTGGCTCTTTTATATGAGAAACTCTTAAGAGGACGTCTTCAACCGTACAGTAGGGCTTCCAACTTCATTCATGACGTTTCTCCACCAAAACTTCTTTTATCTTAAATTATTTTCTGGCTCCTTTTTGACCTCTCATGAGAAACACCAACTGCATGTTAATATGAAACACTCATTAAAAAGATTAATGCAAGGCTGTTCTTCAAATTTTTTTAAAATAAAAGCGTCTTCCACAGTAAGGTCATCAAACAAAGATGACAACCTTCAAATTCTGTAATGGTTGACGTCACAATCATGATCTGAACTCATCTGATCTGAGTACAGCCAGTGCTTTAAACACTACCATCATTTGACATGTATCTCTATCACATCCTCCTCACGTCGGTCACTCCCTGATGGAGACGCAGCGGCCGGTGAACTGCTCCACCTCCTCTTCTGAAGCAGTACCGGCGGTATGAGAGCATCTCTCTCTCTGTGAGATTTACTCGCTCAGCACGCTTCAGAAGGGCTGTTTGTTAAATCTGTTCTGGTATCTGAAGCGAGCGTTGAGAGGAACGGATGCCGGCTGTGCTCCTAATGTCTCTGGCACCGCAGGAGAGCGGTATGTTGACAGAGAGCGAATACAAAACCATCTCAATACTGTATCAGCCAAGATTTATGATGGGAAATATCTTTTAAAAAGCATAAACTTTATATACGTTTAACAATTTAACAACATAAATTACCACTAGGATTGGTTTATTTTATTATCAAAAAAATAACTAATTTTAAATGCATTGGGCAGGTGCCAAACACAATTTAGTTAACATTAGGGCCACTTTATTGATCTGATAGCATTTTTATATTTCATAACTTATCATATTTACATTTCATTCATGCTTTTGGCAAACACTTTATCCAAAGTGATTTAGAGTGAATTACAAGCTATGCATTTTATTAGTATACATGTGATCCCTGAGGATTGAAACCCATAACCTTTGCACTGCTACACTGTTAAAAAAAATTGGTACAAAAGCTGTCTGGGGCTGTACCCTTTGAAAAAGGACCTAATATGTACCTCTGATGTACCAATTTGTGCCACAGAGGTACCAATACGTTGCATTGAGGTACCAATATGAGCCAATGAGTTACCAATATGAGCCACCGAGGCACCAATATTTGCTTCTGAGGTGCCAATATGTGGCTTTAGACACCAATATGAGCTATGGGGTAACAGTATGAGCCATTGAGGTACCAGCATGAGCCACTGAAGTACCAATATGAGCCAACGAGGTACCAATATTTGTCTTTGAGGTGCCAATATCTGCCTTTAAGGCACCAATATGTGGCTTTAAGGTACCAATATGAGCCAATGGGGTACCAAAATGAGCCACTGGGATACAAGTATGAGCCACTGAGGTGTCAATACGAGCCATCAAGGTACCAATATGAGCCAATGAGTTACCAATATGAGGCACCAATATTTGCCTTTGAGGTACCAATATGAGCCACTGGGGTAACAGTATGAGCCATTGAGGTACGAGTATAGCCATTGAGGTACCAATATGAGCCACTGGGGTACCAAAATGAGCCAATGGGGTACAAGTAGCCACTGAGGTACCAAATGTGCCACTGAGGTGTCAATATGAGCCAATGAGGTTCCAATTTGTCCTTGAGGTACCAATATTTGCTTTTGAGGTACCAATATGTGGCTTTGAGGCACCAATATGAGCCACTGGGGTAACAGTATGAACCATTGAGGTACCAATATGAGCCACTGGGGTACCAAAATGAGCCAATGGGGTAAAAGTATGAGCCACTGAGGTACCAGTATGAACTACTGGGGTACCAAAATGAGCCACTGGGGTACCAAAATGAGCCAATGGGGTACAAGTATGAGCCACTGAGGTACCAGTATGAACTACTGGGGTACCAAAATGAGCCACTGGGGTACCAAAATGAGCCAATGGGGTAAAAGTATGAGCCACTGAGGTACCAGTATGAACTACTGGGGTACCAAAATGAGCCACTGGGGTACCAAAATGAGCCAATGGGGTACAAGTATGAGCCACTGAGGTACCAGTATGAACTACTGGGGTACCAAAATGAGCCACTGGGGTACCAAAATGAGCCAATGGGGTACAAGTATGAGCCACTGAGGTACCAGTATGAACTACTGGGGTACCAAAATGAGCCACTGGGGTACCAAAATGAGCCAATGGGGATTGAAGTATGAACCACTGAGGTACCAGTATGAACTACTGGGGTACCAAAATGAGCCAATGGGGTACAAGTATGAGCCACTAAGGTACCAAATGTGCTACTGAGGTGTCAATATGAGCCACTGAGGTACCAATATGAGCCAATGAGTTACCAATATGAGGCACAGAGGCACCAATATTTCCCTTTGAGGTTCAAATTTGTCTTTGAGGTACCAATATTTGCTTCTGAGGTACTAATATGTGGCTTTGAGGCACCAATATGAGCCACTGGGGTAACAGTATGAACCATTGAGGTACCAGTATGAGCCATTGAGGTACCAATATGAGCCACTGGGGTACCAAAATGAGCCAAATGGGTACAAGTATGAGCCACTGAGGTACCAGTTTGATCTACTGGGGTACCAAAATGAGCCACTGGGGTACAAGTATGAGCCACTGAGGTACCAAATATGTGCCACTGAGGTGTCAATATGAGCCATCGAGGTACAAATATGAGCCACTGAAGTACCAATATGAGCCAATGAGTTACTAATATGAGGCACCGAGGCACCAACATTTGCCTTTGAGGGTTCCAATATTTGTCTTTGTGGTACCAATATTTGCTTTTGAGGTACCAATATGTGGCTTTGAGGCACCAATATGAGCCACTGGGGTAACAATATGAGCCATTGAGGTATCAGTAAGAGCCATTGAGGTACCAATATGAGCCACTGGGGTACCAAAATGAGCCAATGGGGTACAAGTATGAGCCACTGAGGTACCAGTATAAACTACTGGGGTACCAAAATGAGCCACTGGGGTACCAAAATGAGCCACTGGGGTACAAGTATGAGCCACTGAGGTACCAAATATGTGCCACTGAGGTGTCAATATGAGCCATCGAGGTACAAATATGAGCCACTGAAGTACCAATATGAGCCAATGAGTTACTAATATGAGGCACCGAGGCACCAACATTTGATACATACGTCTTCTTCTTTAACTGCTGTCTGAGACAGCAGTTAAATGGGTTAATGTTTGTTTAGTAAACTACGGTAACAGATTGACCTATACAAATTTTGCTAAAAGCTAATAAAACTCAGATTCTAGCAGCTTAATGTGAACTCCTGATCCATTATAGCAAACACACAACACATCCACCCTCAGGCAAATATTTATACTCTTCATACCCGAACAACAGCATCCGCCCCCATTCGGCTCCAGGGACCGTCAGTGTCTTTCAATTTGTCTTGTCACATAATATGACAAGCGCTTGAGGCGAGAGCCAGTAACTGCATTACAGCAAGGGCTTTGATTTAGCAGTCGAGAGCCTTCATTCATACAGTGGCAAATTAATTCGAGCTCATTTGCTAATGTGTTCCTCCTCCTGACATCAGCGAGATGCGGCTGAATGCGGAACGTGGGCTGGAATGTGACGCTGCAGCACTCGGAGAGCTGCAATTTCAGCTGCAGGTACAAACTGTTATCCTTTCAGAAAAATAGGGTGTTTGTTATTGTTTACATCAAAGATGACACCGAAGTGTTGGTCTACAGAAACATGTTTGTTTCTCACAGCTTGAAGAAGATGAATAGCTACTGATTAACCTACTTTCTCTTAAGTGTGCTGAACTAGCATGAAAATCTATAAAACTATCAACACAAGCAAAAATAGCTTTTAGAGTTTTATGTGCTTTTACTAATGCACAAACACCTTATATCCAGCAAATACGAATTAGTGTGGTTTTGGAGGGATATGGCAATACTTTGGGATTTACATTCTGTTCTGTATAGATTTTTTACCATTTGTATGTACACGTGTACCTCTTATATAAATAGGAAATACTTTATTTGTAAATTGTGCAAAAGGGTTGTCGTACTTTACCAACCCTCATGTTGTTCTAGGCCTGTATGAATAAATTTTTTCTGATGAACATAAAAGAAGAAAATTGAATAAATGATTCTAAGCACACAGCTGATTGTAACAATTGACTTCCATAGTAGGAAAAAACAAATATAATACAATTCAATGGTAGCCGTAAACTCTGCGTTTACCATATTTTATCAAAATATCTTCATCATCATTTATCACTTCCATAGTATTTGTTTATATAATTAGCTGTGTGATTAACACTTTTTTTCAAAATAACTTCTTTTGTGTTCATCAGAAAATTTTATTCATACAGGTCTAAACAATATGAGGGGGAGAAAATAATAAAAAACTTTTTTGGGTGAACGATCACTTTAACTGTAGCTGCGTTTCCATTGCAGATTTGCATAAAACTTTAGCGTTATTTTCTAAATGTCGAAAAAAGACTTGTGAAATGACAGCGTTTCCATATAAATGCTTATAAGAAATGTGCATAAAACAAGCAAAAAAAAAATCTGCCAAGGGGGTAAGCAAAAAAATCTTACACACTAAATTCAAGAAAAATGTAAGTAATATTTGCTTACCCCATTGGGAGATTGTTTTGCTTGTTTTATGCACAAACTCACTTAAATTTGATATTTTTGGTCTAAAAACTAAACTTATTTTCTTTGGTCATTTTGCTAATGACGAAAAACCATCTTAATTTAAGAATTTTTAGATATTTTTACTGAAAACTAGACAAAAATACTAAGAATTTTTTTCATGAAAATAATTTTTTGCAGTGTATTCCCCCATTCAACGATAAGATTGCGAAGATCTTGAGAGAGTTTTTTGCTTTTACCCATCATGAAGTCTTTCCTGTGTCCAGATTTCAGGTGATCTCCTGACTTTCTAGGCCATTTTGCACCTTGTTCTCTTCATGTGTTCAATACTTATCCCCTGTGTCATTTCACTTCATTTATTATGACTCAACTTGTATACTTAAATGTTCTGATTTCTGAATTCAATATTTGGCTTGATGGCTACATCTGGTAGAAATTTTGTGTCAATAGCCCACTTAGAAATCCCCTTACTGATAAAAATGCTGATGTGTCAAATACTTATTTTCCTCGATGTATTTGTAATCAAGGAAAAAAAGAAGCACCATTGACTTCCATAGTAGAAAATAAAAATACCATGGTCAAAAAAATCAAAAAATGCCCAAAATATCTTTGTTTGTGTTCAACAGTATAAAGAAACTCGGAACAACATGAGGATGAGTAAATCATTTTTGTGTGAACTATCCCTTTAAGAGCCAACACATAGCTATTTTTATACGAAGTTAATGTCAAGAGGTGATGAACAATATAATAAAAATGCTAATAACATGTAAGAAAGTTATGTATTTCTCAGCTAATATTAAAAAGGACTTCCCACTCCTGTGTGCATGACGTCAATCTCGACCCAGGTGGACTCTTTAATGGCACTGAAGTGTTTATCAAGGGATACGAGGTATGATTTTATATGATATAATATCATAATTTAAAATTTAAATTGGCGATGTGCTTCATAAATTATGGCAGATTCATTAAAGGTGATGGGTCTGTCCTCTATGTTCAGTGTCATGAAATCTCTCATTAAACACACATTTCACAGCCAATAATCAAATTCACCGCACCGACCACTAACCTGACCCTCTACAGTACATCAATTCACATCATAAGAAGCTCACAGAGACATGCATGACTTTCATCGACACATATATCAGATAATGATGAGACTGCTATCAAAGTCAGTGAAATGTTTTATTTCAGAAAGACTTTGGGGTAGGCCAGATTTCATTGTCTGTATAAGTTATGTTTTAGCTATGGTCAGATCTGTATAAACTCAAGAGGAATCAAACTCATTGCACGTATGTATGTTTGAAACCTAGCCAGCTACACCAGCTAAAACCAGTCAACCAGCTTAAGATAGAAAAAAAACAAAAAAAAAAACACCGAGTTTATAAACCGACCAAAAACGAATCATGATATTTTACTGTGTGTCAGATTGTATCATGTGAATTAAAGATCTTATATTCCTGAATATCATCATTCATGTTTCTCATCATCCCTGTGTTTTATTGAAGCTCTAAATGAGACAAATTTTGCAGTTCAGTTGTGACAAAATCAACCATTATGATTTTCCATAACATCCAGATAAGCAGCACAGATAAACTCTAGAAACATCCATTCAGTCCTGTGTGTGATCAGATAAAGTTCATTACTGTAACATTCATACTGTCCGGGTTATTTTAAAGCTTATGTTAACACACACCTAGATACATCAGTTCATAAAGATATAGAGATCAGAGAAGAGATGTTTCCCACAGTCAAGCTATGCTTCAGTTAGTAGATGAAGGAGTCTCTGCTGTGCCGAATGAGAGGACATGCTAGGAAACAAGGTCAACCCTTGAAGACATCTCAACATGAAGACGGATGAGAGGAGAAAATAATCACTGAGCTTTGCAGAAGTTTACAAGAGGTCATTCACAAAAGAAAATCTCTCTAGGGATTTCTGTGACTGACAGCTGACTTGTTTGATGTGAAAATAAGAGTTAAATCATTCAAGGGCTCAGGTTTGGAAAGTTAAAGGGACAGTTCACCCAAAAATTTAAATTCTGTCATCATTTACTTACCCTCAAGTTATTCCAAATCTGCATTAATTTTGTTGTTCTGCTCAACACAAATGAAGATATAAATGTTTGAAACCAAACTGATCTGGGGCACTATTGACTTCCATAGGATTATTTTTTCCTACTACAGTGTAAAAAGTCAAAGTTGGATCAACTTAAAAAATTACTTTAATTAGTAACTGCTAAAATGAAAGTTTTTTCAACCTAAATGTAAAACTTTTTCGCTTAAAGGCGAAGTGCACAATGTTTGAAAGCCAATGTTGACATTTGAAATCACTAAACAAACACGCCCCTACCCCAATTGAATCTGGACCTTCTTTTGATAGACCTGCCCCACAAATACGCAACCACAGCAAGGCTGACGGTTAGTAGACACGCCCCTTACTAGTGATTGGCTACAAGTGTGTTTTGGTAGTCGGGCCGACTCCCTTTTCCAAAGTGTTTTTTAAACATTGTGCACCCCACCTTTAAATATTTCTGAAAGCCAATGTTGATATTTGAAATCATCTAATCAAACACGCCCTACCCCAACAGAATCTGGACCTTCTTTTGATAGACCCGCCCCACACATACACAACCCAGGCAATGATGTCGGTTAGTAAACACGCCCCTTCCTGCTGATTGGCTACAAGTGTGTTTTGGAAATCGGCCTGACTCCCTTTCCAAAGTGTTTTTCAAAAATCATGCACCCCACCTTTAAAGGTGCATTGTGTAACTTTTATAAGGATCCCTTGACCATATTATCAGTGGTGTATAAAGACCTTAAATAATGAACAGTAGATGTTCATTGTTACGGTATACAGTACCTATAAGTTGACATACAGACTTGAGAAATATTTAAAAATGTACATTATATACTTATAAATAATTATGAAATAAATTATAACATTATCATAACGTTATGTTCCGCAGTGTGTGAGGATGAGGATGGCCAGTAGTTAAAGCAACGAGGTAATTGATATTCCTCAGGGAGCGATGTGACACAGCCAGGACAAAGAGGCACAAAACAACACCACAAAAAACCAAATGGATTACTCAACGTCAGTAATGACCATAAACACATAAATCACCAACGGCCGGCGAAAGAGCCGCATGAAATTATTCAGCAGGTCTCTGAGGGAAACCGTCGGGCTAATGCTAACCCTAAAGTGTGCGCAAAGATCTGATCAAGTTATATCCTTACTAACCCTCTGTGCATCCAAGGGGAGACGCATGCAATAAACAACATCAACTTGCTTTTATTCAAGTGTTACTCTTAACTTTCAAAGTACAGAGGAAGATTTCAACACAGCACAATGAAGTCATAATGTTGAAACAGTTAGCGTTATATCCTAGTTAAAGCTAGCGTTCAGGCTTAAGTTCTACTATTGACGTTACATGTAAGTTTTGCAGGTCCATACTGAAAAAAACACAAACTTACCAATCAGAAACGTCCTTTAACAATCTCCAAACAATAGGCTTTATGCCCAGCTGCACTACTTCCTTCCTGAACTTCAGCCAGCTCCTGTCTGCCATTATTGGACAAACTGATTAATCCAGGTGTGACTACTGAGGTCAGGCACACCTGGATTAATCAGTTTGTTTGTGACTACTGAGGTCAGACACACCTGGATTAATAAGTTTGTCCAATAATGGCAGACAGAAAACAAGGAGCTGGCTGAAGTTCAGGAAGTAGTGCAGCTGGGCATAAAGCCTATTGATTATTCCTCAAAATCTGATACAGACTCGAACATAAGGTCTGTTTACACACACACAGAGCTACTGAAGGAGCTGCTCTGAGAAACAACCAATCAGGGCAGAGCTCAACATTATTATTCATGACCCTTTCAAATAAGGTAATAATATACCTTTTCATTCTAAAGGCAAATCATAGGGTTGTAAATAAACATGAAAAAACGTCTATGGATCATTTTTGCACTTAATAAAGCTATAAACCTTCTGTGTAGATATCAGAGAACAATTTAACAGATTATTACAATGCATTTTGGCACCTTTAAGTGAATTATTTTCCTGGAAAAGACTAAAGTTCATTAAAATCTTGGCAATGCCTTTAAGCAGGACTGCATGGGAAAAAGTGCAATGGTCAGATCGCCCACCTTCCTTTCCGGTGTTTACGAGTTCAGCCTTATCTCTTTCTGGACAAATGCTCTTTGTCTGAGTCGATCATCAAAGACAGAAAATATTTCTTCAGCTGCAACAGTGTATTTCTTATCCCTTTCGATCAAAAACAAAACACTGAGCAGCGAGCGAAAGCCAGCGGCCTGTGGTTGCAAAATGATGTGTCAGTTCATCGTAGCAGCTGCATTTATAATCTTTCCCAATCATCAATACAGTTCCCCGAGTGTTCGGATAGAGATCCCCTGTCAGATCCAGAAGAATGAAATCTTATCGGCATAAACACAGACCTGAAGTACCAAAAAGCCCTAACCTGACATCTCTGATGTTTCGAATCAACCCTTACCTATAACTCGATTAGACTTCACGCCCACTTTTCACAATCACGTCTGAACGTCAGCACCTGTCGGTCGCCCCTGCGGCGTCTGCGCGAGGAATGATGGGAAGACAGGCACTTGTTTTCACCTCGACCGGCGAAATGTCTCTTTGATTAGATTGTGGGTTTGAATGCGCGTCTCGAGGCTGTAGTGTTTTAATAGAAACCAGCTTGTGGTCGAGACAGCTCATTATTTAAGACAGAAGAACATAATGCCCGGCTTTCAGCTTTGACGTCTCTATATTTGCCTCAATTTCTTTTCACAGCCTGGTGGCTACAAGTTGCTCTTATCTACAATCAAAACACGCAGACCATAAACCGCAGAATAAGTTCTCTTTAATATCTGAATTTGTCAGACAAGACATTTGCGTTAACAACAACTTTATAACTTTTTGCAATTTTGCATTTAACTCTTTCCCCGCCATTGACGAGATATCTCGTCAATTAAGAGAAAACGCTTCCCCGCCAATGACGAGATTTTCCGTCTTTCCGCAACTTTTTAAACCCGAAAGTATTGCCCTATGGCAAGCTGCTGCATGTCCGTGTCTGTTTTAAAGATCGCTCTGAATGGGATCTCTATGAAAAGTGGAATTATTTCTGCTTTTTGCTCAAAATATGGTGTTTTTGCAAAAACCTACCCATATTCAAAAGCTGATTGCAAAAGAACCACTAAAGGTAGGATGAAACGTTTTTTTTTGTTTGAAAGCAGACGGTCTGTTTTTTCATTTGGTATATTGTAAGTTTATATATTTAAAGAAGAACATTTTCTGGAAGGCATTAAACTTTGGTGAAAATCATGAAAAACGCTGGCGCTGGCTGGCAACTTTTTTGAAAAACGCTGGCGGTGAAAGAGTTAAAAGACATCTAACCGTGGGTTCACACCAGTCGCGATTGAGGCGTCAAATTCGCGTATACCGCGTCTAGTTTGCCACTTGAACATTTTAAGTTTACTCGCTTCATTCGCGCGTAAAAGCCGCCGTGAAATTCTAGTCATCGAGAGACTCACGCGGAAACTAGCGTCATGGGAGGGGCTTCTGCGACTCTGCTCGCTTCCTGTAATCACGTCACTTCTAGAGCAAGCTCCTGATTGGTTATCGCGGCGCGTTATTCCGGCAAAGTTAAAAAATTTTCAACTCGCGCGTTTGCCACGGCAACGCTCAATTCGCGGCATTCGCACGAACTAGACTCTAGGCAACTAAACTCGTTGACGCGCGTCTGGAGGTCTCATGGCACGAATGAGGCGTTTAGCGAAGGGCGGTAGACGCGATTCCGCCTCATTCGCACCGCAAGACCTCCAGCCGCGCGTCCACGCGTCTTTACATTAACTAAACATTGAAATCATTCACGCAGCATAACAGATGACGTCTAGGGTAAACAAAGGAAAATGAAAGCAAATGGCTAGGTTTCCTAGGTTTATGGCTTACCTAGATGGTGAATTTGCTTGTCATCAATTATCGTATTTGTTTTTCTCCTGAGAAGTTCAAGGATAAATCCCAAAGTTGCAAGTTGAATATAACAGAACGTCATTGGAAAGTTTAAGTCCTCCCATGACAAAGTGCAATAAAATATTGTGCAATAAACTTTTTCAAATAAAGACAGAATCATCAGGAAATCATCCATGGTGATTTGTAGCTCAGCCATCAATCTGTCTGTGCTAACGGCGCAATTTCAACGATCAAACAATAATGCTGACAAATGAGCTATAGTGAGGAGATAAAAACCAGTACGCAGAGACATCGGCTAACCGAGGCTAAACAACCATTATGTACATTTTCTTATAGTTTTGTGTAAATGTGTGCTATTGCCCAGCGGTGGGACTCTGTTTCTTTTTTAGTGTCTCCTTGTCTGCCAAAATCACAAACATATTTGTGCACTTAAACCATGCAGCACTTTGAAAACTTCTTTATAATTCAAAACAGAAGCGATCGGATCCCTGATGGGATATTGTTTTTGTAAAATAAGATTTTCTCAAGGATTGCAAAACTCACAGACAGTACTAAAGGCGCTACTTTAAAAATGTAGCTTTACTTAAAGGGACAGTTCACCTGATAAACTGATCTGGGGCACCATTCACATCGACTGTATTATTTTTTCTATAGAAGTCAATGGTGCCCCAGATCTGCTTGGTTATAAACCTTCTTCAAAATGTCTTCATTTGTATTCAGCACAAAAAAAAATGATTTATACAAGTTTGAATCAACTTAAGGGGGAGGTAAATGACAGGATTTTGATTTTTGAGCGGACTATCCTTTTAACTCTTTCACCGCCATTAATGAGTTATCTCGTCAATTAAGAGAAAACATTTGCATAAAAAACATGTTCCTGATGAATTTTTATGTTAATCTGTAATAATATCAATTATCCACTAGGTGGAACTTACCCAATTTATAAAAAACTGAAGCAAAAACGTTATATACTAATTTTAAACTCTGTGTATGTATTGATAATTGTTCTGAATCTGATCTCTAACAAAATTCCTTCACAAAAATGCAATTATTTGCAACCAAAAAAATTATATTTTTAAAGAAAAATACCCATATTTAAGAAAATATATAGATTAAACTTTTTTTCTCATATTGTTTGTTTATTGTTTGTTTGAAAGCAGAGGGTCTGTTTTTCATTTTCTATATTTGTGTATATATATATATATATAAGGCATTTTGTGAAACTTTATCTAAAAATCATTTTATTTTATATCTGAGCAAAAACAAAACTGTTGCTAGTGAATGGTGCATCATCTAAATAAAGCATTGTCTTTTCTTTCATAACAGTCCATGAGTCAAACCTGTGTACAATGAGAACAAAACCTAGGTGTTGCACATAAAGAAACAAACTTGTAGATAAACGACGTAAAAACGATAAAACATTGTTATAAAAAGTCAAACTGTTTTCCTTCAAACTTGCTTTTCTTTAAAACATCTCAAACAAGACTCTACAGTAGTTTGGGATTGAATTGTAAAACAGACCGAAGGGGATTAATCCTGATTCATCAGAAAAGCATTATTGTGGCAACATGCGGGCAAGGGGTAACGCAAACAAAACCGAATTCTTCCAACACTGAAGAATTCATTACCTTTACCATCACGTCTTGTTAAAGTGACTTCACAACTCATTTGCGTACGCAGCCGTGCAAAGACATTGCAATGCAACAGGAAATCTCAACAGGACCGAGCGAGGACAGCATCTGTAGCTCTGGAGGAGCGTTCTGAACAGATGGCTTTTCAGGAAAGACTGTGCACGTCCAACTCCCCCTTCACGTCGCTCCTCCAGCCATCCCACCGCTTGAGGGAAAAATGTGTCTGTCAAGCCCCAAATTGTGCTTGTCAGGATAGAAAGCCAGAGAATGTCCTCTGAGCCCACCTTCTGTAGACGTCGAGTCCACTAATGCTCTCCTTTCTCACACTCACGGGGCTCACGAGAAGAATCGGGCTCCCAGGGGACCGCCGGAGGGCCAGGTATCTGCTCAGGTGGTAGACAAACATCCCCAAGACTCTTCAAAACTAGGACACGCCTCAGTGGGCTACTGCTAGGAACATGTAAGTGTAGGTAAGAATATAAGATGGGAAATAACAAGAGGAAAGTGTAATCCGTGGGGACGAAAGTTTGGAAGATATAGATGAGCGAATGCAATGAGACACAGCTCAGGTGTTCCGGAGTCAGGTGGGATTTCTACATTACGACCTCATCAGAAGTTGTGATTACATGATTGGTTGGTCGGAGTAGGTTTTAAATCACATCATTCTGTTCACCCATCTGCGACCTAAACACATCCATCATTTACTTTCGGACTTTCTTACCGCTTAAAGAAATATATATCACAATAAACTCTGATAAGAGAGGATATTTAACAGATAATAGATTAATAGCAGGTGCATAAACGGAGACAGTAGACCTAAACTGCTCTACAAAGTGCGTTTCGTCCCTACGTTGTCTCAGACAGCAGTATGTTTGTCCTGTGGTGGCTACCGTAGCTTCTCTATCCGTTTTGAGATTGAGGTTGGTTTCAATTCGCAGTCTCGCCACCAGATGTTGCTAAAAACCCACATTACACCTTTAATATATTCTAACAAACTAGAACAATAACTCTTTCTCCACCATTGACGAGTTATCTTGTCAATAAAGAAAAAACGAAATGCAAAATATCTTTGCACAAGCTTGTGTTTCCGGTGTGAGGCATTCGCATGCATATGAATGAAACGGAATGGAACAAAAAGTGTGTGAGTGACCGCCCCTTAAATACACCGGGGAAAATAAGTATTTGACACATCAGCATGTTTATCTGTAAGGGGTTATTGACACAAAATTTCCACCAGATGTAGCCATCAAGCCAAATATTGAATCAGAAAATTTAAGTATACAAGTTGAGTCATAATAAATAAAGTGAAATGACACAGGGAATAAGTATTAAGTCCAAACAACCTTACAAGTGCAAACACTGTGTGTGTATGTCTATGAGTGCATATTTGTATGCCCTAAGGCCTCATTGTCTTCTCCCTAAATGAGAACCATGCTCTTTTTGAAGGATACGTGCTGCGTGAGTGTTTGTGAACACATCTTGACAGCTGCAGGAGAGCGAGCAATCCTGGAGATCAGGCAGCTGGGTGCGGCATGTGGCCACTGCTACAGGGGAGCTTGGAGGGAAGTGTGTGTATTTCATGCTTGTCCCCCTTGACAAAACTGACAGTCCTCCCTCTCTCCATCTCTATCTTTCCCTGTCTCTCGTGTCCCGCTGTGCCTAGGAAGTTTGTCTAGCGTGTTTCAAGAAACAAACAGTGTCAAAGCTCATTATAGTGGGGTCGGTGTGTTGTGGCCTTTAGGGGCCGGCAGACGCCCACTGATGGTCTCACCAGGGGTAGGGTGATGTTTGACAACACTGTAAATCGCAGGTCAAGAAATGCCAAATTGGTGCGGACACCTCTGCTAACATAAGCCACATCATTACTGAAAACATTATCTCACCACTAAAGCCTACAGCAGTAAACTGGCGATGAAGCAATGATGATGGCATGGAGACTGATCGAAAATAAATCTGTGTTTCAAAAAACTTTGCATTTTTGTGTGTCATTATGTAGGCAGTAAACTGTAAGCTACGGCTATAAACTCTTAGTTTTAAAATGGCACATTAATGAATGACTATAAACATTACTATTAAGACGCAGGTTATCCATTAAACACACAGCCAATAAAGCCCGGACGGTGTTTCTAATTGACTCCTCACTTGGATACGAGATGTTTAGCGCCTTAAAAAATGACCCTGCTAAACGCTATTGAACCAAACTTTAAAGTCTCTCTTCAGCAAACCCACCCACCCACACACATTCGCATCTCTAATCTAGCTCTTTAAACACCTTCACAATTACAGTCGAGCGTAAAGAGCGCACAAAGCTAAAGGTTAGGCTTAAAAACAGCTCTGTTAGTAACTTCAAAGAGCTCATCCGAGCATCCCATGGACCTACAGCGGCTGTCCGTCATTAAATACGTCATTCTAATGGACAAATAGAGGCGGCCGAATACCTAAAAAAGCTTCAGAGCGAGTGTGTGAGCTCTAGAGAGTCATTAAAAAGAATCCTGGTTGTTTAAAGTAACTCTCTCTGACTTTATTAATATTCTGCTGGGGATGCACACAAGCACATACATCTATATTTCCAGACTCTTCTCAGATAGCAACTACTAGAAGTGCTGTTAAAATGCATTTAAATGATGCTGCAAACTAGGGATGCACCGATACAAAACATCTGTGCCGATACTGATATTCGATAACTTCGATACCAACAGCATAGGCGTAGTTTCGTGTTTGTGCTTGGGAAGCACTTTGCTTTGAAATAAGCGAGAGAGTGCTAGTTCAAGGTTTTTAAATGTGGTTTAAATGAATTAAAATTGAGTTATCTCGTCAATTTAGAGAAAATATTTGCAATAAAAAAGAACGCGTTCCTGATGAGTTTTAACCGTGGTTTCACAACAGCCGCCTTTAAGGCATCAAATTTGCATCTACCGCGTCTAGCCGCTTGAACATTTTGAGTTTACATGCTTTATTCGCGCGTAAAAACAGCGCGTGAAATTCTAGTCATCGAGACATTCACGCGAAAATTCGTGTCATGGGAGGGGCTTCTGCGACTCCGCTATTCTCCTGTAATCACATCACTACTAGAGCAAGTTCCTGATTGGTTAACGCGGCACGTTTTTCTCGCCGTACTAAACGCCTCATTCGCATCGGGAGACCTCCAGACACGCGTCAACGCATCTTTACATTGACTTAACAATGAAATCAATGTTTTATGACGCCTCTACCGTGGCTGGTCTGAACGTAGCATATGGTTATCTGTAATATCGCAATTATCCACTAGATGGCGCATTTCCCCAATTTATAAAAAAACTACAGCAAATTTTTTTTATTAATTTTATACTCTGTATGTTTTGACAATTATTCTGAATCTGATCTCTAACAAAATTCCTTCACAAAATACAATTATTTCAGCTTTTTGAAAAAAAAATATATGAATATATTTTTTGATATATATATTAAGAAAATTACCTGTATTTAAGAGTTTATAAGCAAAACAAATATAGAATTTTTTTTTCTCATTTTTTTTTACTGTTTGTTTGAAAGCAGAGGGTCTGTTCTTTCATTTGATATATTTATATGTTTATATATTTTTAGAAGAACATTTTCCTGGAAGGCATTTTGTGAAACAAAAAATGCTGGCCGCAACTTAAAAAAAAAAGGCTGACGGGGAATGAGTTAAAATATAAAGCTTGGACAAATACAATATAAATTCTCAGATTTGAATTTCATTAATAGCTCAGACAAAATCATAAGTGACTCTGGTTTGGGGGGCAGTGTCCCCCTGCCTCCCCCCTAAACTCCGCCTATGACCAACAGAGACCAATAGTTTTACTTTTTACGCCTTACACGAGAATATAACTCGCCTCGATCATTGGCTTTATTTAAAGAACTGTCCGATAGTAGGAAAAAATGCTTTTAGGCCTACATGACAATGAATCGCAACCTTATTGTTTGTTGCATGTGTGTGCAGCAAGATTTTTTAAAACTGCATTTATAAGTTCCCTATTATATAACACTGAAAATTCCCAGTTTATTTCCATTAATACCGCTTATTTATTAATTCCCATGGATTTAGAACATAGAATTTTGCAACCCTAATGCCCAGTGCAAACAATTTTACAGTACATAATATTTATGATATTCATAACAGTAATGTTTATGACCCAAACCCAGACCTGCCAACCTTGGAAAATTTTTTTGAGTACAGAAGCATCGGCCGAAAGGACAGAACACGGGTTTTTAACATATAATTTAACACATGCACGCGCACATGCACGCACACACACCTCTTGGTAACTTTCAAGGTAAAATTCAAGGTAACATTGCACTTTTTTCCCCATCCTGCCATAATCTGCTTTAAAAATAATTATAAATGTGAATAAAATCATGTTTTACTAAATTTGCCTTATATGGTGATTCATAACATTATTAATGTTAAATACTGTATTCTCCAAAGTTTAGCAAGTCTGCACAAACACTGTTAAAAGTGATATTACTGTTAAATAGTGGGAGATGGTTAATCCACAAATGACATTCTGTTATCATTTACTCCACCTCATATTGTGTCTAACCTTCATGATTTCTTTCTTGAGTGAAACACACACAAATTTTTTTTAGAATTTTTGTTTTTGTTTTTCCCTGACTAGCAAAAAATACAATGAAGTGGGGACCAGACACTGTGGTTATCAACACTCTTTAAAATAACTTGGGTATCACACAATAAAGAAACTCATAAATGTTTGGATGGTCTGTTCTGTTATGTAAACTATGACTGAATTACATGTTTTAAGTTAACTATACCTTTAAGACAGTATTTTAGAGTTAACACTGCTTTAAATTCAACCATAACTGTGACAGTAGTGCTGTTAACTGTATGTCTGTCTGTCTGTAATTTATTGTAGCTTTGTTTACAGTGCAGTACAGTACGGCATAGGCACCTATCACGTGGGCGCTCGAGACACGAGATATTTTCCATTTATAAAACTTTATTTGATGTGGTTTGTATATGACGTTTTATTTTATTGACAATCATCAAGAGCGCGTTATTTCAGAACGCATTTAATCCGCTTCACTCGGATGTCAGGTGGATTCCCTTCACTGAGAGTGAACTTTCCGTTTTATTTGACTAAAACTGGATGCTCTCCCCATGATAAAATCATTGTACTTTTTCGTAAGCGCTCAACTATAACGTAAATGATGCTCATTTACAAATCAGAAGTAATGTTAGCGCATCTTGCGGTCAAGTGCACGTTATGAAACGGAGCCCGCGCGACCGTCGACTTCAAAGGATTAAGCTAATGCATTATTTCATTATTTGCACATCCACCCTGACCAGTTTACCTTAGCGGGTCAGACGTCTTGACTCTCCGTTGAAAAAGATGGTCAGAAACTGCGGGTGGAGGAAGGAGATCACGCTGGATTTTGTGATTCCATCGATAGCAGACTCTTGTTACTGATTGGCCATACCACTTGTCAATCATCCCCACTTTCTATGTGGTGGATGAGCCCAGTGCTATGATTGGACATATTTTTCTTTTTTCTGTTGCTTCTTTTGAGTACTTCGCGCGGCAAAGGGCGTCATCAGGTTTTTGCGTAGTTTAGAGTGACAAATCGTACCACCGTACTTTGAGGTCAAAATGAGTACCTGCTACGCAAAATGCGTACAGGTTGGCAGGTCTGCAAACCATGCCTGACTGATTAAAATCCATAGCCTACAGCTTCGACAACACACAAATTAATATTTATATGCAAATGAATTTATATGCATGAACAGCATATTATTTTGAGGTTGATCTCCCGTGTCTATAAAACAGCAAAGCTTTCAACCTCTCATGTCTCCCAGTCAGCTATCAGCATTTAAACTCTTTATGGAGACATGCTGATGAGATTTATAATGACAAATACACACTTTCAAAGCTCTTATCCCTCCGTCCAACAGTTTCTGGATGCTTGTTATGTTAGACTGTGTCCTGCTTAACATCACCATGTATACAAGCTGACAAATGCGTCTCAATTACGGCAGTGATGCCGACAGTAACGCGTCATATTTGCAGACGTCGCCCGAACGTTTAACTCAATAACCTGGAGAAAAGCATCCAGGTCATACGGATGTCTCTAAAATCGAGTCTTGAGATGATTACTGTACCAGCGCTGTGAGTTTAGCTCATATTCATCACGCACAGCCAGCAGGCAGCCGCGTTTGATCGGGTTATTTTCCACTAACTAACCACCATTAGTCTTCGCCGCTGGAATTCGCTCCCGCGTCTGCAAACATCCGCGGGCCGCTTGTGCGAAGCTGTCAGCTGCTGAACTCAAACAAATTGCATAATCTGTGGAGCTGGAGGGAAACGAGGGGAAAAGAGAGTCGGTGAAGATTACGCGAGCGATGCGTGTGATTAATTGATAAGTAAGGCAGAGCTACGTAAGTAATTGGTCGCGGTCACCTCCGCGAAATGATCGTAGCGGTAAGCGCGGCTCACCTTTTGAATTAAATTGCTTTTCTTTAGCTTCAGATTAGCGAGTCACTCCATCTGAAGGTGTTTTATATTCCACAAAAGTCTGTGGCGTGAATGACATCAGAAAACATGAGGCACTGATCAATACTGAGATGAATTAATTCAATTCAGCGATTATTCTGGGTTGTAAAAGCTAGCCAGATGACTCATTTGTAAGCTTGTTTGTTTATACGAACGATCTGCGGTTAAACAACAAGATTGTTTACTGCCTGCTAATGCAGCACAGGGAATTTTAAATATTGTGAATGAATACAGAGATATAAGTTAAAGACAAACATCGAATAAAAGCCTCAGATCTATTTTAAAGTGTTTAAAGGATTTTACAGCATGCGATTCTGTAGTACACATACAGCTTATTACAGTGAGCTATCAGACAACATTAAAGATGAATTATGAGACATAATAAGAGTTGTATTGTACCATTACATTGATTAAACGTCTGCAATGAGCTAAAATTGGGGATTGTTTATGTAATACATTAAAACAAATCTATACAACAACAGTTCACTGACACTGGAACTGTTTACATGAAATTAAAGTGATAGCTCATCCAAAAATTATTATTTTTTTTTTAATAATGAAACTCGTTATTTAATCACCCCAATTTCAAGAGCAATATTTTCAACAAAAAAGTAAACGAGTAAATGTCTTCAAGTATGACACAAGTCGAGTAGGGTTATTTATTGAACACTTTTGGGTCCTCAGTCACCATCCACACCCATAGTAACCCCAAAACCTCAAACAAGACTAAAAATAAAGACAATCTGCGTTTGGGATCTAAAGAACAATGAAAGACATGAGGGTTTAAACAACATCAGGGTGAGTAAATAATGTTTAATTTTGGGGTGAACTGTACGGAGCCCCTAAGGGGACATGGAGTAAAAAATAAATAAAGTTTAGTTTCGCGTGCGCACATGAAACTATTGCGCGCTCACGTGAAACTTTCGCGTGCGCACATGAAACTACCGCATTTAGTTTCGCATGCTCACGTGAAACTATCGGCTGCGCACATGAAACTATCGCATGCGCACGTGAAACTTTCGCGTGCGAATTACGACAAAATACAAAGGCTACATAGAACTACTACATCCTCCCGTATGCGCATACGTATGCAAACAATCCGACGATGCATGTACAGCACGGCAAAAAATGACTTTCTTACTTAGTTTTTTTGTCTTGTTTTCAGTAAAACTATCTAAAAATAATTAAATTAAGATGTATTTTCGTGATTAGCAATAAAAAAGTCTACTTTTTAGACAAAAATATAAATTTTAAGTAAATTAGTTCTTAAAACAAGTGCTAAAATCTGCCAATGGAATAAGAAAAAATTTCTTGAAATAAGTTTACTTTATTCCATTGGCAGATTTTTTGCTTGTTTTAAGCACAAATTCTCTTAAATTTCATATTCTCTTTAATTTTTTTGTCTAAAAACTAGACTTATTTTCCTAGGTCATTTTGTCATCATTAAGAAAATACATCTTAATTTAAGAATTTTTAGATATTTTTTACTGAAAACAAGGCAAAAATACTAAGTAAGAAAGTCATTTTTGCAGTGAGTACGCTTGCATGACGAACATTTCGTCACGTGCACTGTACGCGGACCCTAGCGTACACATAAAAAAGGACCATACTTCGGCCTTTACAGTGATAGTTCACCCCAAAAATAGATTTTTTTATCGTTTACTCACCTTCATGTACATTTTAAACCTGTATGAGTTTCTTTATTCTGTTGAACACACAAAAAAGCGAATTTGATAAATGATGGTAAGCATAAGTTAATGGTACCCATTGACTTCCATATTATCTGTTTATCCTACTTTGGGTGTCAATAGGTACCATTAATTGTGTGCGTACCATCATTTATCAAAATACATTTAATACAGGGTTAAAACGACATGAAGGTGAGAAAATGATGACAGAATTTTTATTTTTGGGTGTACTGGCCCTTTAAGTGCACTGCAAAAAAATACTTTTTTAGTATTTTTGTCTTGATTTAAGCACAAATATCTAAAAATTCTTAAGTCAAGTTGCATTTTCTTGATGAGCAAAATAACCTAAAAATTTTGTACATTTTTGTTGCTTGTTTTATCCACAAATTCACTTAAATTTTATAGTTTTGGTCTAAAAACTTAAGACTTATTTTCTTGGGTCGTTTTGCTCATCAAGAAAAAGCATCTTAATTTAAGAATTGTTTTTATATTTTTACTAAAAACAGGACAAAAATACTAAGATTTTTTTCTTGAAAATATTTTTTTGCTGTGTATCTTTAACTATTATAATAGATTAACATATTCTGGTTTCAGTGTTTAAGTTAACAGGAAGTAAATACAGCAGCATAAATGTTTTATTTACACATCAGGTTTAAATCAGCATGATATCGGTCATCACCCACCCTACATATCTATATACACATCTCCTATTAAACACCACACACGCATGATTCACACGCCTTAGATTATCTGAAATGCAGTTCATCCGTCATCTGGATTATTTTCAACGCCTAAAAAAACTGCATGAACATTCGGTTAAGAGATAAGAGAGAAACTCAGGATGGACGTGTACATCATTTATACGTTACAGATACACTGAGTACATCGTAAAGGTAATGAATACCTGCTGGCATCTGTTCATAACCCATAACCTGTACAAACCCTTTTCACGGTGGGCCAGAATAAACTAAACTATCAGAATAACACATTTCTAATAAAACAAAGCACCATCTACAATAAAAAAGCCAATGTTAAGCCGCAAGCCAAGACACTATATCAAAACTGTTTGTGTACGCAAGTTAAAGCGGTAGTTCAAAAATGAAAATTATGTTATTATTTACTCATCCTCAGGTTGTTACAGACCTGTATGAATGTCTTTGTTCTGCTGAACACAGAAATTTATAATCACGTCAAAAACTGGGGCACCATTGACTTCAATAGTATGAAAAACAAATACTATGGTAGTCAAAAAATTTTTAACAAACAAATATCTTCCTAATCTTGTCTATAACAACATAAGGATGAGTAAATTATGTCATAATTTTAATTTTTTGGGTGAACTATCCCTTTAACATTAAATTATTTAAAAACAATATAACACCGCTATCATGCAGCCAATAACAAGGCACACAAATGTCTTCACACATTGAAAAGCTAATGAGTATAAATGAGTTCGCTGTGTTTTGCAGGTGACTTTGCTGAAAGCACCTGTGTCTATTTTCACAAACCTCCCTGGTGTTAAACAGAAAAGACCTTTAGATAAATGTGCCAATTACAAGCTGTCAATGGCAGCTTTCTCTCTGAACAACAGTTCTTGTTTGTGCCGCCGCTCGCGTTCGACCCCATATCGTGTTTGTGAAACCTGTCGTATGTGCTAAACGAAACCTTGACCTGTAAAACACTCGACTATCAAAGCCGAGGGTGGATTACTGCCGCAAGCACTTTTTTTACTTTACTACGGTAAAAGCGTCAGAAGGTGGTGGGCGTTAAAGCGTGTGAGGACCTTGCAGGTCAACTTTACTGAGTCACTCGCTCGCGTTACCTGGTTATGTATAAGTCATTCTGCAGCATTAAACCAGAAATAAATCATCTTGCACTTGAACAAGAAAACAGATACTAAACAGACTGATGATTTATATTTTTCACTCTTTATGTCCCATATGGGCTGAGAACAGCATACGGGTGAACAAATAATAACAGAATGTTTAGTTTTGCATGAACAAATCTTTTAAATTTGTTTACATTTGGATAACAGAGACATCAGGCACGTGCAGTGCTTGAGCTTTTAGGACGCGGTGAAAAAAATATAAACATAACTACTGGCAAACTTATTATACTTTATTTTTTTAAATATTAAATGACTTCAAATAAAATGAAACGTTTTCGATATTATATATTGCACACAAGTGCCAACTTTAAGTAAGTTGATGGTGGCATGCGCTGACTGCAAATGCACAAACCCTGACATTTTTATTTGTCACCCCCGCATAGCTGTCAAAACCCGCCGTGACAAGAAATAACAAAGTATCGCATATAGGATAGATTAGTATACTATCAGCGCTGAGCTCCAGACAGTATTTCACTTCTGTCAGGCGGAGGTATCGGACGCTCTCATCTCGCTCTCCAACATCACGGATGCAAATGGCGTCGCTCAGGTGAGTGCTAACAGATGCGTGGGGGAGACGCTGGAGATTTAACTTCTCTTAAAACCTCTTGTGATGTATCCAATAGAAAAGACATTGATTCTGTTCATCACTAAAACAATGGCCTGTGGTCAGAAGGAAACTCTGGACTGGAGTGAACTGGATTGTGAGAACGGACTGTTGGTTGATTCTCCGTCTAACGCTAACATTAGCTGTATTTCCATTCTCCTTCAAATTGCAATTATTTGTTTCAAACAGAGGTGGCGGTATAGAAGCAAAAGTTACAGATTTGTTTTGTAGACGAAAATATAATTGTCGCCAATTTCTTTCAAAAATAAACCTTCCTACGATTTTAGTTTTGAAATGAAAACATGGCAATTTCGTTCGCATCAATTCCCATATATCGCAAAAAGTTTTACATTTGGGTGAGGTGGCTTTTCATGCAATTCGATAAAGAAAAATGTTGCAAAATTGCAATAAAATACAGCTTTTTTGGATGGCAAGACAGAAAATGTGTGTTTGACTTCATGTGGCGTCAAAAGCGCATGACATTAAAATACTGCAAGAACGATTTTGGTATTTTGACGTAATGCGCATGTCGGCCTGTACGGCTCCGTATAAAGCTGAACACAGATTTAGAAATGACTTATCACAAAACAACAAAATTAAGTTTCGGTCACATAACATCGTTTTAAGTAAACAGCATAATTTCAATAATAGTTTTTTGTCGACATTTAGAAAATAACGCAAAAGTTTTGCGCAAAACTTCAATGGAAACGGCTCCAGTTTTTCGCGATTCCACAAATATGAACCCAACGCAAAAAATCAACTAAATTTCGTATTTTTGGTGATTCTGCAAAATGTTTCATTTCGTTGAAAAATAATTGCAAAAATATCTCATAAAAATAAATAAAATTATCAAATATTTTGTCATGATACAGGGTAGACAACTTTGTGAACATTTTTGGCTTTATTTTACTAACGCACATCTCCTTTTAGCATTCACCCTGCTATATAGACAAAACACAGGACCGTTTAAAAGTTTTGGACGTGTGGTAATTGGATCCATGCATTACTATATAGGTTTTTTTTAGGTTTTAATGAGTTAAAACCTCATTAAAGTACTGTTTGTATGTATGTAGACTTTGTATTTATTTGCCGTTGTTCTTATTGTATCATTGACTGTTTACTTGATTGTTTACTTGAGAATTTACTAATTTAATATTAAGCATTTATGGTATCCCAGTTACCAAAAGTTGTGAAATCGTGGTCTGTATTGAATCCCATTGGCCCTTTATCTCAGGACAGTCATGTGTGATAGTCCAGATGCTGACAGAAGAGAGATTTACTTAAACTTTAGTGACACATCTCTCTGATCCCAGTCCCAGAATTTAACATTCGTCTGCTCACTCCTTCCATATGCTATTAACTCATCTTTAATTTACTGCATCAGCCGTCGTCCTCCACAGCTCTACACCTGCAGGCCGCCGATCTTTACTCAGCATTTGATCTATCAAAATCTGACACGATGTGACCTACAGCGACGGCTTCGACAGACTGAAGGGTCGCACACGGTCGAGTCTGTATGGATTAGATGTTAATAACTTGACCTGCTGCTTTAAAATAAGAAACGCTTTCTCTCTGCTTCTGCTCTTTTATACCTGCTGGCCTTGTTTTCAAACAGGCCTGAATTGGTTTAATGGTGAACGGAGAGAAGGAAAATCTGCGATTGGAAAGAGCATCATTTGGTAAATGCTAAGGATCCGTGTAATGGACGTTTAGTCGTTTATATATCGCATGACCCGCTCTGCTTTTCATCTACAAATTAAGTGGGTTTTTCAATTTGACTTCTCATGTGAACTTCACGCTGTGACCGCTTTTATTATGACTCAATAATTACAGTTGATTTTCTGAGAGCGCAGACTGCATTTATCAGAAAGTGACAAAGTGCTTTTATTATATGAAAGGATTTCGCTCAAATCTGTAACTTTTTTGTTAGAAATGAACCAAAATATTGAGCACGTACATTCAAATTAGCATGCAACAATGTCTCCTTTATCCCAATTCAATGGTAAGCTTATAATAATGATTTATAATTTGAGCTGAAAAGAAATGTCAGTTTGACTTCATTCAGTTTAAACTACATAAAGATAAACATAAATTAGCCTGCAAGTTTTAAACAGAGATGGAGATCAGTGATGCGCAGGTCAATGTATAAACAACCTGTACCCGACCGACAGTTTCAACTAACCCGCCCGCAACTCAGACCACAAAAAAAATTGTACCCAACGGCTTCCTGGCCCGCATTTTTTAAATTAGTAATTGTTAAAAAAAGTTCATTGGCATCTTAATTTTAAACGACCTGACCGACCACAACCCGAATATCATTTAAATATTTTGGAGATATACCATAGAGGCAAAAGTTACTGATTTGTTTCATAGACAAAAAAATAATTGCGCATTTTTTTTAGTCACTGTCCAATTTTTTTCATACAATTTTTGTTTTGTATTTTTTCTATAACACAGAATACTTTTCTGAATAACAAGTGGTTGTGTTTTCATTGCCATTCAAATTGCACGAATTGAAATAGCAAATTGAAAATGCGCACACTGAAAACATGGCGATTTCGCAAAAACGCCCATATAGCGCAAAAACGAAATGGATTGTTTTTTTTTATTACAACTTATTTGTGTAAAAGTCACATGACCATTCTTTAAATATGGTGCAATATGTTTGATTGGAGGACAAGACATAAGAAATTAACTCGACTACATGTGGCGTCACAAGAACGGTCAAGCCCATGACATTAAAATATCGCCACAGTCGACTGCTCAGTATGCTTTCGAATCACTTCGGTATTTAGATATCATCATCATGTCGGTCTGCCCGGTGCAGTATAAAGTCAAACACACCCGTCTCCATGGTTTTTGGAAAGATTTATTGCAAGACAACAAAATTACGTTTTAGTCGCGTAACATCGGTTAATGGAAAGTTTTTTTTTTGTCGACTTTTAGAAAATAACGCTAAAGTTTTGCGCAAACGGATAATGGAAATGCAGCTAGTGATAGTAAATAATGATACAACCAAAGTATATTTTGGGTAAACTGGTGTGTTTTAGCTGTGAAAAAAATGTTTTTACAGTTGCTTTCAATCTCTTAATTATGTTCAAATGAAAACAATAGTCTGCACACTGCAAAAATTTAATGTCTTACTTAGTATTTTGTCTTGTTTTTTTATACAAATATCTGAAAATTCTTAAATTGAGATACATTTACTTGGTAAGAAAGTGGCTTAAGATAATAAGTCTTGTTTGTTAAATAAATTATAAAAATCAAGAGTTTTTTTACTTAAAACAAGTCAAAATATCTGCCAGTGCAGTAAGAAAAATAAACTTAATTCCAGTTTCAACTTAATTTTATAAACTTAATTAATTTAATTTATTTTTCTTACTGCACTGGCAGATATTTTGACTTGTTTTAAGTAAAAAAAAAAACAATTGATTTTCATTATTTTTTTTAATAAACAAGACTAAATATCTTAAGCCACTTTCTTACCATCTCAAATTAAGGATTTTTAGATATTTATATTAGAAAATAAGACACAAATACTAAGTAAGACATAATTCTTTTCAATGCAAGCTACACTGCAAAAAAAAAATTTTTAAGAAAACAAATTCTTAGTATTTTTGTCTTGTTTTGAGAAAAAATATCTACAAATTCTTAAATTAAGATGCTTTTTCTTGATGAGCAAACGACCCAAGAAAATAAGTCTAGTTTTTAGACCAAAAATATCAAATGTAAGTGATTTTGTGCATAAAACAAGCAAAAACATCTGCCAATCATTTTTTGTTGTGTAAATACTAAAAATAATTCTCAATTTAATATAAATTTCAAAGCAATACATACAAATCTACTGGGAAAAGAAAGCACAAAGGTCTGTGACTAGCCAACGCTTCATCACTAAGTCTTAATTTGCTCCGTCTCTTATTGGTTTCTAGTTGAATGTGGCAGTGAGTAATTAAATCCTAGATTGAGGCTAATGAAGAAAACCTCTGGTGAATTCATAATACGGCCCTTAATCCAACTTTGCTTCGCTCGCCGAGTGCTAAAGAAAATCGGACGTTGACGAAGTCTTGAGATAACATTACCAATAGAATCGTAATTCACAGACGAGCTTTAGAGGTCTTTATCCGAAGCGCTGTCCTAATGTAACTTGCGATACGTGATGAGGTTCTACTGGATGGACTGAAGACAGCAGGTGAAGCGTGAAAGCCTTAGATAAGTTAAAGACACAAGCTGAGAGCGAGTGATGGTAATTACCACACACATTTTATCAACCTGCCTTATGAACCTTATGAATAAATTGGGCCTGATGGATAAACTCATAAGATGGAGAGATGAATGGAGATAAACTCTAATGTGGCAACCTATGTTAATACCACCATTTTGATGAGTTTAACATCATTTTCAAGGATAAAAATCACATGAGGTCTCTTTTCTTATATCTTATAATTGTTTCTCCTAGATAGATCACCCAGATTTGATGAAAGATCTCCAAAATGTTTCACGCTGTGATCACCATTTGCCAAAGCCTGCAAAAGTCACCAATCCCAGTTTAAACTCTGACATTTCTCATCACATTCTCATGAAATTACTGTAAATTAATTTAATAGCAATGCAATTTTACTGCACACTAACAATTGGAAACCTCTGATACTTAAAACTGAAACTCTATTAGTTATAAGGAGCAACATCTAAGCGATAAAGTTTTCCTCTGGGTCTCTGTAACCAAACAAACACATGCAGGGACTACATTACAGGATTTAAACTATTATCTATCTCAGTAAACATCCCTATGATTACATCTCCAAATAAGCAACAGATCAATCTGGTTTTATGTATTAAACACACAACATTAGAGAGTCTGGCACTCATTTCAGTGTTGTGATTTTCATCGATGTCCATGTTTCCATAAAGTGCATTGATCGGGAACACAAAGCGTGTAACTGTAAATCACATTTGTTATAATGTCCCACAATGTTCTTTTGTGATTGTAAATAAATGTCTCAATTTTATTTCGGCTTGCGTGCAGCTTGAAGGACAGGACTGAAAAATAAGACTGTGAAAGGAGATTTGAAAACCATTAGGAAAGGGAAGTAAAGATAAACGAGTTTGACTATTAAATTCGGTCCGAACTGACATAAGCTCTTAATCGACGGTTTTCTAGTCGTCAAAATCGGTGGAGACGTCTGACAATGAGGAAAGAGTCACAATGAGATTAAAAACTGCATTTGTGTTCTGGTAATGACTTGCTCGTCTCGCTCCAGTATAATTACAGTAACATCTTCACTTCTTTGTTTGCGGCGGTGCGTAATGAGGAAATTTCCAATCACTTCCAGATAAAAGCACCATCTCCCGCTGTCCTTTCTCTCAACATCGAATTAAACAAAGGACAATAAAAGCAAAAAAACCCAACTATACCTTAAGGAAAAACTAATCAGGATGTCTGACAGTCAAACTTTCATCATTCTCTAGTTGTTTGTATTCATAAAACTTTCATTTTTGCATTTAAAGAAAGGTTGCTACATTGTTTAGCAACATGCTAAAAGTATATATTGTATTTTAAAGGTACAGTGTGTAACTTTTCGAGGGGTCTCTTGACTTGACGTGAGCACGCAAAAGTAAACGCGGTAGTTTCACGTGTGGATGCGTTAGTTTCACATGCGCACGAAAAACTAAACTTTATTTAATTTTTGCTCAATGTCCCCTTAGGGGCTCCGTACCCTTTACATGAAAGTGGCCATTTTGTGCCACCATGTTTCTACAGAAGCCCTTAACGGACAAACTTTGTTTATCGATGATGACATTTTTGTCATGTGGTGGCTACTGTAGTTTCTCTGCATTTCAAAAGCGAGGGGTGAGCCGTGGACTGAGCCATTGGTTGCAATTTGCAACCTCAACACTAGATGCCGCTAAATTTTACATAGTGCACCTTTAATTGGCATAAAGACACTGTTAATTCATATTACAAACATACAATTGTCCAACATTACAGTATGGGGTGAAAATAGAGATGACTTTTCTTAAAAATCAGAATTTTTTAGTAAAGTTTAATTGAAATATTATGAGCTACACAAATAACTGATTCTGAAGACATACAAACACACAGATGTCTTTCAAGTTTTCACATCTGCTGTGTGTTTGTGTGATTTCTTCATTGGGCAAATGTGAATCAAGTGAGCAAACTGCACATAAACTGTCGCAGGCAAACTGCAGAAACATCACGATGCAGCAGTCAAATAAATATCATCAAGTCAGACCAACATTTCGACACTCTGTGGCATAATAAATATCAACACCACTTTCCCAACAGTGAGTTTTCAGTGGTTTTCCTGTGCTGTTATTTATTGCAACGGCTTGAGGTTTCTGTACAGGTTGAACAAGTCCCTTCATTTATAACAAACATCTTCTGTTGGGTTTCCTGCCTGAGGCTCTTAACCACTGACCTGATGGCATTTCTCTCCTCGCTATCTCTTTATACCTTATTCACTCGCTGGCCCTCCCTCTATACCTCCCTCATGCGCTCTCTCTCTCTTTCTTCCTCCCTCACACACACACTCTCTCTTTCTTTCTATGAGATTCGTGTCATTCCAGAAGAGTGTGAGTCAGCAAAAAGGGTAAAAGAAAGGAGTCAAAAGACAAGAGATGCTCAAACTGATGAAGGCCTACATGTTCCACTGTTATCTAAAAGACCAGACATACAGACAGGTAGGCAGGCAGTCAGACGGAAAGAACCAAAGGGCGGATGGACAGATGGATAAAAAAATTTAAAGATCAGACGGAAAGAAAGAACGAAAGGACGGATGGACATATGAATGAATAAAAAGAAATAAAGACCAGACAGACAGATAGATAGGTAGTCAGAAAGAAAGAAAGAAAGATTGACAGACAGACCACAGAGAAGGAACGAAGGATAGACAAGTAATTGGACAGAAAGAAAGAAAGACCAGACAGACAGACATGAAGAAAAAACGAAAGAAAGGCAAATAGACAGACAGAAAGAAAAAAGGACAGATGGACGGAAAGAAATACCAGACCCATAGATAGGTAGGCAAACAGACAGACAGATGGAAAGAGGGACAGATGGACAAATGGATGGAAAGAAAAAACAGACAGACAGAAAGAAGGAAAGAGAGATGGACGGATGGACCAAAAAGAAAAAACAGACAGAAAGAAAGAAAGAAGGAAGGACAGATGGAAAGAAAGAAAAAAACACACAGATAGACAGAAAGAAGAACAGATGGACAAATGGACGGAAAGAAAAAAGAGACAGACAGACAGACAGACAGACAGAAGGAAGGACAGATGGAAAGAAAGAAAAAAACACACAGATAGACAGAAAGAAGGACAGATGAACAAATGGACGGAAAGACAAAACAGACAGACAAACAGAAAGAGGGACAGATGGACAAATGGATGGAAAGAAAAAACAGACAGACAGAAAGAAGGAAAGAGAGATGGACGAATGGACAAAAAAGAAAAAAACAGACAGAAAGAAAGAAGGAAAGAGAGATGGACGAATGGACAAAAAAGAAAAAACAGACGGAAAGAATGAAGGAAGGACAGATGGACAGAAAGAAAAAACACACAGATAAACAGAAAGAAGGACAGATGGACATATGGACAGAAAGAAAAAGCAGACAGACAGACAGAAGGAAAGAGAGATGGACGGATGGACCAAAAAGAAAAAACAGACAGAAAGAAAGAAAGAAGGAAGGACAGATGGAAAGAAAGAAAAAAACACACAGATAGACAGAAAGAAGAACAGATGGACAAATGGACGGAAAGAAAAAAGAGACAGACAGACAGACAGAGAGACAGAAGGAAGGACAGATGGAAAGAAAGAAAAAAACACACAGATAGACAGAAAGAAGGACAGATGAACAAATGGACGGAAAGACAAAACAGACAGACAAACAGAAAGAGGGACAGATGGACAAATGGATGGAAAGAAAAAACAGACAGACAGAAAGAAGGAAAGAGAGATGGACGAATGGACAAAAAAGAAAAAAACAGACAGAAAGAAAGAAGGAAAGAGAGATGGACGAATGGACAAAAAAGAAAAAACAGACAGAAAGAAAGAAAGAAGGACAGATGGACAAATGGATGGAAAGAAAAAAAAGACAGACAGACAAAAAGAAAGAAGGAAGGACAGATGGACGAATGGACGGAAAGAATAGACAGATGGATAGAAAGAATAGATAGAAAGAAAGACCAGACAGACAGAAAGAAAGACATACAGACAGATAGACAGAAAGCAAAAAAAATCAAAAGAATGCATGACAGACAGATCAGACCGACAGAAAGAAAGAAGGACAGACAGATGGATGAATAGATGGATGGAAAGAAAAAAGACCAGACAGAAAGATAGATAGACAGACAGAAAGACAGACTGATGGAAAGAAAAAAAGAAAGAAAGAAAGACCAGACAAACAGATAGATAGGCAGGCAGATAAACAGACAGAGAAAGAAACGAAAGACCTGACAGACAGACCGACAGACAGACAGACAGACAGAAAGAAAGAAAGAAAGAAAAAAAGAAAGAAGGACAGATGGATGAAAGGAAAGAAAGAAAGAAAGACCAGACAGACAAAGACAAACAACAAAAAACAGACCAGACAGAAAAACATATGAAAAGAAAAAGAAAGAGTTTAGTGTAAATGATTCACTGCTGTAGGTTTGTATTTCACTTTAAAATGACTGTGACAATATTACAGTAGAATGAGATTTGATGACACCTGATGAGAATCATGACCTTAAACAACATCCATCACATCTCCAACAGCATTTAAAACAATCTCAACACAACACCATCTCGCAACTGTTTCTAACCTGTGCTTGTAATGTGACCCCCCCCCCTTCCCCAAAACCCTCATCTGACCCAAATCTACTACATACAGCAACAGATGAAGAGTGAATCTACATCAATACAGAAAAATCCTCAGCAGTAGTGCAGACTGACAGTAAACTGTCGTATCATCTCCATCATGCTGCATATGTTTCTGTAATGAATGAACCCATCTGTTTTCACAATGACAGGTGGCCTGATGAAGAAATTAACATCATTAACAACGCCGGCCTTTCCCTGCTGTACATCATCTTTCAGAAATATAAATCACTTCTCTTAAATAAAACCTTCACCCAGATGATCACCATACAGCATAGGTCTCGCTTGGATGACCTCCATGATACATACAGTATATGAAAAAAGGCATGTAAAGATCTTTTCAAGTTTCTGTGTTAAACAGGTTAAGATGTGAAGGTGAGTAAATACTGACTGAACCGCCTGTACATCTCTCAATCCTTTTTTGCCTCCATTAGCATTTTCTTTTCAACATGTCTGCTGTTTTTACCTCGTCTGTCTTTCAGTGTCTCTGCGCTGGGTTATACAGACCGTGTCCAGGTCAGCATACTGTTATCGCTTTAACACACCTGTACACACATCGTTCTGCTAAAGCTCTATTAAACCTTCACCTCAGTCCAACATGTGCTATGGAGGTGAACGATAAGGAAAGGACGATGCTGTTGAGAATTAAGAAGCACTTAAACTATTCATCCACTCAACCAAGTTTCTCTTAGGATCTGAAGCACAGATCGTCTGGGAAGGAACCAAGTGTCACCAAACCTAACTTGAACTTAAAGCCACCAAACTCTTTCAAATTTAACATCAAATTTAACTGAGGTACAATCACAGATGTGTTTAATGTTTCGTTTTATAACATCTACAGAGTAGAACAACCTGAGAGAGATGAAAAGCAGTTTTCTCAAGACTTCCGTCACACTGCCACCGCACATCCATGTCAAATCGCATTAGGTGAAAAATTAAATGGATACTTTTTCATTGCATTTCATCATCTGGTTAAAGATTTTGAGTTTTACTTTTACAGATCTAAAGATGAAACAACTTTGAATCCACTTGCTCAACATCACAGTATTACAGTGGCATTTGTGTATATCTTTAACCTGAATTTTCCCTAATAACAACAGTCATTTTTGATTTAGCAAACAGACATGAATGATCCTGAAGATGTGATATTACTTTTCTGAGCCATCAGACTTACAATTTCTGCCTGCTGGATGATAAAAGAGCCAGAAATCCCACAGACTTTCATTGAAAGATGGATCTGAGACACATCTAAAGCCCAGAATATTGTACAAGCTACTGGAAGGGTTCTTTAGACTTGTGCCAGTAAGCAACCAACCAACCCAAAACACCCTGGCAACCACATATACAAATAAAAACACTTAAGAAACATTATACATACTGGCAACCACTCATCACACCTTAGAAACCATACAGTCACGCCCTGGCAACTACTCATCACACCTTAAAAACCAAATGGCTATGCCCTGGCAACCAGTCATCACACCTTAGAAACCACACAGCAATCCCTGGGCAAAAACTCATTACATCTTAGAAACCACACCAACGCCCTGGCAACCACTCACATCTTAGAAACCACAAAGTAATGCCTGGGCAACCACTCATCACACCATAGAAACCACACAGTCACACCCTCGCAACTACTAATCACACCTTAGAAAACAACACAGCAATGCCATGGCAACCACTCGACACATCTCAGAAACCACACAGCAACACCGCTGCAACCACTCATCAGATCTTAGAAACCACACCAACACCCTGGCAAACACTCATCACACCTCAAAAACAACACCAATGCCCTGGCAACCACTCATCACACCTTAAAAACAACACCAATGCCTGGCAACCACTCATCAAACCTTAAAAACCACACCAACACCCTGGCAAACACTCATCACACCTCAAAAACAACACCAATGCCCTGGCAACAACTCAACACACCTTAAATACCACACCAACACCTTGGCAACCACTCATCACATCATAAAACCACACCAACGCCCGGGAAACCACTCATCACACCTCAAAAACAACACCGATGCCCTGGCAACCACTCATCACACCTAAAAACCACACTTACACCCTGGCAACCACTCATCACACCTTAAAAACAACACCAATGCCCTGGAAACCACTCATCACACCTTAAAAACCACACTAACACCGTGGCAACCACTCATCACACCTTAAAAAACAACACCAATGCCCTGGCAACCACTCATCACACCTTAAAAACCACACTAACACCGTGGCAACCACTCATCACACCTTAAAAAACAACACCAATGCCCTGGCAACCACTCAACACACCTTAAATACCACACCAACACCCTGGCAACTACTCGTCACATCATAAAACCACACCAACGCCCGGGCAACCACTCATCACATCATAAAAACAACACCAATGCCCTGGCAACCACTCATCACGCCTTAAAAACCACACCAACATCTTGGCAACCATTCATCACACCTTAAAACAACACTAATGCCATGGCAACCACTCATCACATCATAAAAACTACACCAACACCCTGGCAACCACTCATCACACCTTAAAAACCACACCAACACCCTGGCAAACACTCATCACACCTTAACACATCTTGGAGATAACATGGCAACACCCTGGCAACCACATATAACATCTTAGCTACCATGAGGACATCTTGGTACCATAGAAGTGCTCCAACAACCAGCCATAACATCTTAAAGCAATCACAATAACACTTGGAACATTCGCCTTAGCAACCACACTAGCATGCCCTAGCAACTGGATTTCAGAGACCTAAAAACATATGACCATAGCAATCATATATCAAAGAGTTTGTCACAGGCAAAAACCAATTTAAAGAAAGTGTAAAAAGACCATGACGAATGTGTGAATGCTTGTTAGCAACACAAAAGTCAGGGGTTTAATTCTCAGACGTACAGTACTGATAAATCTATAGCTTGAATGCACTGTAAGTCACTTTGGCTAAAAGCGTTTTCTAAATAAATGAATAAATGTAAATGAATCCTGGAGCTGAATCCGTGCCTGACGTTCAGCTCTCTGAACTCATTGTGTGTCTTTAATGACTTTCTTTGTCAGGAAGATTGGAGTTGAGTTGTTAAATCTTGTGTGTGTCGTGCATTATGAGACATTATCAGATTACTGTAATCATTTATTCAATGATAAACAGCAGCCTCAAACCTCTCGGTGATCACAACAAGACAGACACAATGTCATTTAGTGGAAATGAAAACAAGACTGCAGGGAGAGAAGAGACCATTCAACCTGTCATCTTATATTAACACCTCAAGACTCATAACCAAACCTGTGGAGTTATTAACAAAACACATTAGCAGTGTTCAACAACAAGATACACAACACTACTGAACTGATTCATTGATTCAAAAGATGGTTTCCTGAATATTTTCTTTTATTTCTCTCCTTCATATTTTAAAGGAGCTTTTAAACAGAAGTGTTTAGAAATGAAGAAATCGAGATTGATTGTGTTTTTCTCATGCAGTATTGATGGATGTAAAGCGAGGGATGCGGAGGATGGATGAAGACGCTGACACATTCCTGTTATCCCTGGCTGATATCCCCATGTGTGTGTTTCTCTGCTTCAGCCTGGAGTCACAGTGAACTCCCCTGACACTCATCCATCGCTCAACATCGTCTCTTCAACACTTCAGTCCTGCACACTGGAGAAGAACTGCACATAATGAGGACAGAGAGACCGAACACTTCAGCATGTGTGAGAGAGCATCCATCACCTCACTGCATCTCTTTAAGAGCTCCTAAAAACACAAAGATCTGACGCTTCTGTCCGGCTATATATGCATACATATATCCGTCTGTCTGCATACATGTCCACATCTATCTATCTATCTACCTTGTCTCTCTATCTACCCACCCATCTGTCTGTCTGTCTGTCTGTCTGTCTATCCATCTTTCTATCTATCTGACCGTCCATCCATTCATTTTTGTCCGTCTCCCAGTCTATTTATCTGTGTCTATCTACCCATCCATCTGTCTATCCATCTCTCTATCTGTCTGACCGCCCATTCATTAATGAAATAATCTGTCTGTCTGTCTATTTATCTGTTTGTATTTCCATCTGTCTTTGTATCCGTCTGTCTGTCTGTATATATCTACCTATTTATCTGTCTGACCGTCCATTCCATCCATCCATCCATTCATTAATATCTGTCTGTTGGTCTATTTATCTGTCTGTCTATCCATCTGTCTGTCTGTATATCCACCCACCCATTCGTACATCTATCCATCCATCTGTCTGTGTATCTATCTACCTATCTACCTGCCTGACTGTCTTACCATCAGTCTATCCATCTATCCACTTGTCTGTCTTTCTGTTTATCTATATGTCTGTCTGTCTATATATCCCTCCGTCCGTCCATCCATCCATTAATTCATCTAACTATCTATCTACCAATCCAACTATCTGTCTGTCTGTCTGTCTGTCTGTCTATCTATCTGCCTGACTGTCTATCCATCAGTCAGTCTATTCATCTATCCACTTGTCTGTATTTCTGTCTATCTGTCTGTTCATATATCTATCTGTCTGTCTGTCTGTCCGTATATCCACCCACCTATCTACCTATCCAACTATCTGTCTGTCTATCTATCTATCTATCTATCTATCTATCTATCTATCTATCTATCTATCTATCTATCTATCTATCTATCTATCTATCTATCTATCTATCTATCTATCTATCTATCTATCTATCTAGCTGTCTGTCTGTCTGTCTGTCTGTCTGCCTGCCTGCCTGTCTGTCTGTCTGCCTGTCTGTCTGTCTGTCCGTCTATCTAATTGTCCATCTATCTATCTACACATCCATCTGTCTTACTGTCTATCCATCAGTCTCTTCATTGGTCTGTCTGTTTATCTATATTACTGTCTAACCATCTGTCTGCCCATCTATATATCCATCTGTCTGTCCCTCTGTCTATTTATCAAACTGTCCATCTATCAATCTATCTGTCTCTCCATCCATCTGTCTATCTTTCTGCCTGTCTATCCATCTGTATATCTGTCCGTCCATCCATCCATCCATATATCTACCTATCTAACTGTCTGTCTGTCTGTGTATCTATATATCTACCTATCCATCTATCTATTTGTCTGCCTGTCTGTCTATCTTTATGACTGTCTATCCACCTGTCTGTCCGTCTATCTATCTATCTGTCCGTCTGTCTATCTCTATATATTCTATAGTAAATCACTGTTGTGAACTGATTCAGTCTTGAGTTTTGAGATGATTTACTGTATAACACATGGGCCAGACTGTATACCTGCACTCATTCAGATGTGGTTTTCATTCATGTCACATTAAATATTGTTTCTACTTTGAAGTCTGTGAAAACTCTCTGCTGTTGATGTCTGATAGCATAAGGTACAGATGCTAATATAACCGCGCAATATGAGAAAGTGTCTTCATACAGACCTCTATTCCCACACGGAGAACCGAGCACTCGTCACTTCATCCCCACACATTTCTCAATATTTAAAAAGCAATAAACCACGGCCACAATCCTTCTGACGAAAGTAATTGTACAGGGATCCAGCAGCGCACACATAAGCCTGAGTAAAAATAGCTGGAAGCTGGAAATGAAGATGTATCAGTAACAGATAAAAGATGTGCGGCTCTTATAAGCCATGCAGCGAGCGGAGGGGACTTCATGCCCTGTGTAATCTGTTTTTGAGAATGTGAGGTTATTGAAGAAAGCTTTGACTTCTCAGACCTGTGAAAGAACTCTTAGATATTGGTCTTCTTGTGAAATGAAAAAGAGCTTGAGCGAGGGTTTAGATGGCTTCTTGAATAGATACTGTGGTGTTGTTTAAATCTCTACACAAAGCTGCAAGAAATATATAACAAAATATATAAAGAGATTGTTCGTTGGTAGGACATGCAAGTTATTAGTAGTTCGGAAAGTTTCAGAATATTAAAACACATCCAAAAATCAAAATGTAGTTTCTGTTGTTTGTTACTTTAAAGAAAAAATTAACAATTTTATCAAAATGCATAACTTAAAAATAAAAATTTAAAATGCTATTTATTCATTTTAATCAAGTTTTAGTTAAAACAGAAATTCATAATGCCCAAAATGCTTACAGTTTTTCTCAGTCGCTTTGGTACATTTCTCGAATCATACTCATAATTTGCAAAACAGTAAGTGCATTTCTCAAAACAATTTGTACAAATAGCAAAACATCATGGATAACCTGCAAAAGCCACTCTTTTACTCAAAATACTTAGTTCATCTCTCAAAATTAAATATCTGTGTCAATGAACATGTCAGTGCCATCAGAATAACAAGTCATTGTGTCATTGTGTACGGATAAGACAGTCAAATTGTTTAGTCATGTTGTCAATATAACAGTTTACTCTGAAGTAATGTTCTGATGTAAACTATGGCTAAAGTTTTGACGACAAGTATTGTAAATTGTAAGTTACACCTTAGTATAAGTTATGTGTGAGTTTGATTGCAAGAGACGACAAAATTTACATTTACGCTTTTACTGTTTGTACTGTAATTCATTGAAAGACCATGTCATTGCCATAAAGAAAGATAAAGACAGCACTGCAAGCACTGCATAGCATAAAGAGGAAAAAAAGTAGAAATGTGAACATGATAGATGTCTAAAAGATGTCTAACCATAGCCCAAGAATAGATGATGCATATACTTTTAGAACATGTAAAAGAAATGAAAGCAAACACCTTGAACACACTTTGCTTACATGTTGGAATATCATACATCTTCAAGTTATTTTGGCAAAAATGGCATGTAACCAAATTCAAGGTTGTTTAGGGTAGAAGTGGATTACTCATAGCCGGACTATATTGGGTCTATAGTTAGCAGTCATTTCAATGTCTCGGTTTTTGCTTGTTGGGGATGTTTCTGTCTGTTAGAGAAAGTCAAGATTCACCTGGGAGCAATTTACCATTTCAAGACAGATTTAAAAAAAAATGTCTAATGGAAATGTATAGAAATATGTTTGACCATATCCTGTATTTTGAAAACATGTTCAACCATTTTGCATGTAAAGACTTATACTATGAACTAATGCCTAAATGTTGTGTGGAGTGAGACTATTCAACAGAGACCCATTATAATACATTTTGATCAACATGACATAAGCAACTGATAATGTAGGAAAAAGCAGAGAATTGTACATAATCATTTGCATGGATGTACCAAAGCATTTGCAACTTGTTCAAATAAATGATAAACTGCTTTTTTGATGTGCACAAGTGACACAATGATGTGAGAATTGAACAAGCAGTTTTGAGAATTTCAATTCTGATCTGAGAATTGTACCAAAGCGACTGAGAAAAACTGTAATACGCGTCGCAGGACGTCTATCGCGTTTTTTTATTGACTTAAATGTAAATCACTTGCGCTTAGCGCTTTATTCGCGTCTGGTGTGAACACACCATATTTTTATAACGTTTTGATAAAAAAAATCAGTAAATGAGAAAATACATAAAAATAGTAGAGTTGCCAGCTGTAATAGCTGTAATTTTGCGAGAAATCTCAGTTTGACATCATTTGACTTCTAATGGTGCGTTCACACCAGATGCGAAAAAAGCATTAAGCGCAAGTGATTTACATATGAAGTCAAAACAAAAACGCTATAAACATCCTTTGATGCGTATTGAGCATTTCAGCCGTTTGACGTGCGTGTAACAGAATTCGCGTGAATCCAAAATATCTGAACTTTGGCGGATATTCGCGCTCCGTTAACCAATCAGGAGCTTGCTTTAGTAGCGATGTGATTACGACATACAATAGCGAGCTATGGCAGAAAATATCGTTGTATGTGGATACCAGAAGCTGTACGACACATTTTCATGTTTTTATAGAAACAGGAATTAAAAGGATCTTGCTTGGAAGAAAGTGAGTGAGGAGGTCGGATAAAACGCTCTTTACTCTATTTTAGCTATATATTTGCACATACAAGCTAGCTAAAGCTGACAAATTTGTGTGCGATTGACGTGAATGTCACGCGAATGAAGCAGTTAAGTTTACATGTTCAAGCGTCCAACTGCACACAAATGGTGTGATTTATTTGCCTTGTTTGTGTTTGGTGTGAATGCACAGTTAGTTATATCCTAAACATAAGAATGTGAAATAATCCTCAATTTAATGTTTCAAATAGAGATGGTGATAGATAGGGAACATTTACAGCCTGCAGCTTTAAAGGCATTAACCAAATTTGAACTTTTGTTTGGTTCATAAGATGTTTTAAAATGTCAACAGTGAATACAGAAATGTTCATGGCTTACTATTAACTAAAGATCAAATCTTTCTAAATGTGACTTTTGTGTCACATTAGGCTAAAAAAGATATTGTGTTTTAACATAGAAAACCTTCTGCTTCTGTGATAATGGACTGCAGATTGTGGGTTTTACTGTGGTATCCACTAATGGTAAAGATTTAAGAACCCTGCAGCAAAGTAAAGCAATTACATTACAACCAGCTAAGCAGGCCTGTACTGTATACACAAACACACACTAAAGCAAATGAGTCGGGTGTAAAATCTACACCCTAAAATTTTGCACCGTCTCTCTTCTAGATCTTTCATGTTTGAATATAATAAATTCCAGTCTTTCTTTCTGCCCCCTCATTATTTTCTCTCTGTTTAATCTTTTCATTTCCCCCCGTGGGATGCAGCGTTTGACAGGAAGGAAGAAACGAACGCTGGAAACAGATGACGCAGGCGTGTGCGGTCGTCTGTTGCAATTTATCGTACGTCCATATGAAACGCACACATGGGTTCGTCCCCAAAGACACAAACCCAAGAGAAACATGTTGGACTCGCTCGGTAACACAAAGACCAGAGCTGAAGAGTCAAGAGCTGATCATCTATACGCACACATTTCTTCTTTGTATCATATACTGTACATTATACATTACAGACTATATTACATAGACACAGTCTGTGAAAACCCAGCCAACGCCATTTTATGTGATTTACTGTTTTCTATATTAAATCATCCCACATAATGTAAAGAACATTCTGTGAAAACGTAACCTTGATATCTTTTATAGACTGAGTAAGATCAAGTACCACTATTTACTATTGCTCAAACCTTCGATTTAACTTATCCAGCATGTTTTTGCTATAGACATGAGATATATGTATATTTCTATTCAAATACATAGGGTTTAAGTCGTGCATGACTGAAATAACTTCTAGGAGGCGTTGGAATCATGAAGCGACTACTACAAAGAGACTTTGTTTGTTTTATTTTTCATTATGAATCTGAACTCAAGAACAGTATTAACAGTCTACAGAGATGTTTGCCCAAATATCAAGCGTGCTAAAATAATCCAAAAGCACTGGGCTGTGCTCATAATGAACGCTGCTGGTAAAAGGTCAACATGACACGATTCATCCCGAAGAGAGGAGTCAACCGATGCGAACACATTACAGTTACAACACTGAGAATCTGTTTTATTAGATGCGTTCACACGGGACTTCTCTCCTCTTGATTTTAATCCAGTCTCTTCCTCTTTTCATCTCCCTGTAAATGCCGTTTGATGGATGAAAAGAGATTTTCTGAGGAGTTTGGAGACCGCGGTTCAAACAAGAGTGTCCCGTGCATGCTAACAACGTTAAAGGCGCTCGTAAATTAGTTTTAAAGTGCTGCGGTCAGCGTTTCACACAGGTTGTGTTAACTCTATTCCAGCTGAATGATTTCAAAGTCGCATGCATAACTGAAGAGAGATATTATCCATGGCATGCTGGAGGAACGGACCAAGAGCAAAAGCATGCACAGAGGTCCTTACCCCCATACTGATATTTGTGATCACAGCCGGATAAAACTCCAGCATCACAGACGCATCAGTCAAACGTCTATCAAACCGGATTCACTCCCTTAAGAAGAGACGCATCCCAGGACAAAAAGCCTCTCTAGAGTATTTTAATAGGTCAATTACTTAACCAGCTCTCAGATCAATAACACTTTAATGTATCTGTGAATAAAAGGTAAAAGAGATTTGGATGATTATATTCCTTCTGCAACTGGAAACCACATACAGACAAAGTCATTTGTAAAATAAGATCAATAGTTTGTATTATGGTGTGACGTCACTTCCTGAAACGCTTATGATATCATTCCTGGCTGTAAAAATATTTACGGTTACTTCTGTATTTCATATTGATCTGACTTTATAATTTTTCATAATACATTTTTATAGATTCAATTGATTTATGATTTAAAAATATCTCGCATAAATGGATGACATACTGCATTTTACTGCAAATTTTTTTTGCTATACACAATAAAGTGAATTTGAAATAAGTTTGTTTTTGCATAATATATGTGTGTGCACTGTGTGTAATCATTTTGTACATATAAATACACACACACACACACACACACACACACACACACACGCACACGCACACACACACATATAAAATAAAAGTTTAGTGCTGGGCAAAGATTAATCGCAAATAATCGCATACAAAATAAAAGTGATTTTGGCATAATATATGAGTGTGTGCTGTACACTGTAAAAAAATTCCGTAGAAATTGCAGCTGGGTTGCCGGTAATTTACCGTAGATTTAAATTTATTTGTTTTACTGGCAACATTTTGTTCAAAGTTAAATGAACATTAAACATTTACAAGTCTTTGTCTTTACAGAGTAAAACTAAAAACAACAGTATCAAGCAAAACATTCTGGGAAACAAAATCTGAAGCAAAAAATAGAAAAAGGTTTATGATGAATTCTGGTTCCCAGAATGCTTTGCATGAGGCTGTTATTGTATAGTTTTATTCTATAAAGATAAAGACTTGTTAATATTTAACATTTATTTAACTTTGAACAAACTCTTGCCAGTAAATAACATAAATGTAAATCTACGGTAAATTACCGGCAACCCAGCTGCAATAACATTGTAATTTCTACGGAATTTTTTTACAGTGTATGTAATTATTATGTATATATAAATACACACATATATATATATAAATTCTTAAATTTACACATAGTACACCCATATATATTATGCAAAAAAAATCACTTATGTCATTTTGTATGCAATTAATCGCGATTAATCTTTGCCCAGCACTAGAATTACACACAATACACAAACAAATATATTATGCAAATACAAACTTTTATTTTGTATACAATTATTTACTCTTTTGACGGCCTTAAAATTAGGGTTGTAAAGGGGCGGAAAATTTCCTGTAGATTTCCAGAAACTTTCAATGAAAACTAATCTGTGGATTTTTGGAAATATTCAAATTGGAAACTTTATGGGAATTTATGGGAATTACTTGGAAATTTAGGAAAATTTATATAAACTATATCATATACAAATATAAATAAACATTTTGTTTGGTTATAAGCAGACATGCATGCAAGGTAATACAAATTTTAAAAAAGGAAAGAAAAAAATGACCCCAAACTTTGTGTGTGTATTGTTCCAAAAGATTTATATTTTAAATACATTTTTTTTTTTACTAAATCTTTTCTTTTTTTACTTTTTACTCATCAAATAATCCTGATATTTGTGCTCATCACGCCTGGATTTATTTGATAAAAATCGTTCAGAAATCATTCTAATATTTTAAACAAATGGTTTTATTGTGTTATCGACATCACTGTATTTATTTTATATTATTATTATTTTTGTATTGTTTTCCTAAGTTGTAGACATTTATAAATGAATAATTATTTTGTATACTACATTTTCTTATCTATTTTTTTCGTTTTGGTTTATATAATTGATGTGCTTTTTCTTTTTTTGTATTGTTTTGAGGTATAAGAAGCAGATGTATGAATATTTGGAATGAGGGTTGTTTATTGTAAGCTTTGAGTTAGGGTGGGATTAATTTTTTTTTTAAAGTTTTTTTCTTCTTCTCACTCCTTTTCGAATAGGTAAAGGACATATAGTTAAAAAATTAGAATAATTTGTTAATTATTATGATTTTATATTTTGTGTGATTTATATACTTTTTTTTGATGTTCTTTTTTGCATAAATTCGAAATAAACCTTTATAACCAATATTTTAAACAAATTTATTTCATTTACGTGAATAGATGGACACTTTGACATTATTTTGTCGGCAGGATTTAATAAATTATCTGTGCATGTTATGAAAGAATGCAGCAAACACAAATATTTTTTTGGTTTGGTCATAAAATGCACAAACTATTCTCACCCGGTCTTCTTGGTTTATGAGGTTATATAAACACACTGGGTCTAATTGGTACATGGTCTCAAAGCATGTGTAGAGGCAGTTACTTTCTCAAAAACTCATGTAACCCAAAGGCATGTGGAAATGGATTTATTCCTGCACAAAAATCCCGGCCGGAAAAAACAATGCGGCCATTATGAAAAACAGACTTTCATGGAGAAATGACGACTGAAACAACACAGAGATCAGAGGATGACTCTTCAATCCTGGTACACAAAAATAAACATCAAACCCTCATCCGAGACAACAACATCTGTAGGCCATCACAGTTCACTTCAATTACAGTCAAACAAAATGAGAACTTGTAATGGTGTTTGATGCAGATGTGACATTACCATGAGATCATAATGTACGGATGCTATACTATTAATATATTGAACTATTGAACTATTTCTTAAATATTTATGTCTCATATTCCTTTTTTTATTTAACAAGAAAGTAAAATATGTTATGAATATAAATTAAAAAAAATTAAGTTATTCAAAGCAATGACTTCATTGCCTCATTTCATTATCTCTTACAATTGTAAAACGCTGAATTATGCAAGAACGCCATCCATCAGTGAAAGCTCAACGTTAACAAAATATATCTCTGCTACTGATCATTAATGAAATAAAAAAGAACGAATGTGCTGACAAAGAGCACTGCTGTATCCTTTAAGTCCAATTGAAGATGATTGAATGTGAAAGCAATAAAAGACTGAATCGGGACGGTGTCTGGATTGTTCTGGCAGCAGTTAGTGTACCCGTGAAAAAACGATCAAGAAAATTTGTCTGAACTGGACAATTGATCGGCGTAGTCGATGTGATTACCGGTGTAGCGAGATCTGAAATTTGGTATAATTGGCGAAGACATTGAATCCCAATTTCAGGTGTATTCGAGTGAGCATTTGGCCGGCCAGCAGCCTTCAATCTCTCTTTTCTCTTTTCGGAAACGGAGATCAAGTCCATATCTTCTCTTCCGTGCTATTGCTGTTTGACTTCATTTCACCGGCATCCTCTGGGGAGACACTTCTGTGCTCGGCACATTTAGTCATCTGCGGTGGCAGCGTTTTTACTTTTTCCTGCCGTTGCTTTGGCCGTTCACAGGCGATTAGGTGAGTAATTACATCCCGTATGTCTCAGTAAAGTCATGTGTGAAATTCAATCCCATCTACTGCACATAAATCACATAAGCCAATGAAAAAATATGTAATTAAATTAAGCCACCACGGGTTCGCATTGTGCCACATCAGCTGGACAAAACCCAAAATGCATTGCTCACTATACCTACAATGCGCTGGTCACAATACCTTCAGTATAATGCACTGCTCATAATACCCATAATGCATTGGTCAAATTACCCACAATACACGGCTCAAAATAACCACAATCCAATGCTCACAACAATACCCACAATGCATTGCTCACAATACCTATATATAATGCATTGCTCACAACAATACCCACCATGCATTGCTCACAATACCTATAATGCATTACACATAATATCCATAATCCAATGCTCACAATGCATCGCTCACAATACCTATAATACATTGCTTACAATAACTATAATGCATTGCTTACAACAATACCCACAATGCATTTCTCACAATACCTATATAATGCATTGCTTACAACAATTCCCACAATGTATTGCTCACAATACCTATAATGCATTGCTCACAATACCTATAATGTATTACACATAATATCCATAATGCAATGCTCACAACAATTCCCACAATGCATTGCTCACAATACCTATAATGCATTGCTCACAACAATTCCCACAATACATTGCTCACAACAATTCCCACAATGCATTGCTCACAATACCTACAATGCATTGCTCACAATACCTATAATGTATTACACATAATATCCATAATGCAATGCTCACAACAATTCCCACAATGCATTGCTCACAATACCTATAATGCATTACACATAATATCCATAATGCAATGCTCACAACAATTCCCACAATGCATTGCTCACAACAATTCCCACAATGCATTGCTCACAATACCTATCATGCATTACACATAATATCCATAATGCAATGCTCACAACAATTCCCACAATGCATTGCTCACAATACCTATTATGCATTGCTCACTATACCTATAATGCATTACACATAATATCCATAATGCAATGCTCACAACAATTCCCACAATGCATTGCTCACAACAATTCCCACAATGCATTGCTCACAATACCTATAATGCATTACACATAATATCCATAATGCAATGCTCACAACAATTCCCACAATGCATTGCTCACAACAATTCCCACAATGCATTGCTCACAATACCTATAATGCATTGCTCACAACAATTCCCACAATGCATTGCTCACAATACCTACAATGCATTACACATAATACCATAATGCATTGCTCACAACAATTCCCACAATGCAAAGCTCACAACAATTCCCACAATGCATTGTTCACAATACCTATAATGCATTGCTCACAACAATTACCACAATGCAATGCTCAGAAAACATATAATGCACTACACATAATATCCATAATGCAATGCTCACAACATTCCCACAATGCATTGCTCACAATACCTATAATGCATTGCTCACAACAATTACCACAATGCAATGCTCAGAAAACATATAATGCACTACACATAATATCCATAATGCAATGCTCACAACATTCCCACAATGCATTGCTCACAATACCTATAATGCATTGCCCACAACAATTACCACAATGCAATACTCAGAAAACATATAATGCATTACACATAATATCCATAAAGCAATGCTCACAACAATACCTACAATGCATTGCTCACAATATTTTGGCAATGCAGGCCTCATTCTTAAGTCTGTTTCTGTCATACATGGTTTAATTTTATTATTGCTGATGCATTTTAACCTCAGAGTTCATGTTGGCTGAATATTGAATGTCCTTGCTTCTCAGGATACAGATAGACTTCTGTTTTAATCCTGCAGATTTTATAACTCCAGACAAAGCATGACATCAGATTTGACCCTGCTCATATACTACATGATTCATCGCTGTGCATCATCCTCAAGAATACAAATGTCTTCATAAGATTTCTTCAAAATACAACAACTTTCTCCACTACTCAAATGACTTTCTACCAATATATTCAATACTGCATAGGTAATATCAACCAATATCTAGCCAATATTGTAATGATCCAATCAAATCTGTTTTCTGTTTCATAAATGTCACATCACAGCTAAACGTTGATTCACTTTGACTTTTGAGATTTAAAAGCGACGCTAATGTCTGCAATATGCTTTGCAAGTACATTATGTGGCTTTAATATAGTGTGCGATTATTTGAATTTTCTCCTGTAAAGAAGCTTCAGAGACTCTAACAATTTCAACTCCATTCAAATATATTTATATATTAGTGCTTTTAACAATTGATAATGGTTACAAAGCAGCTATACATTAAAAAATAAACAAAAATCACAGAAAAATTTAAAAATATGAAAGCAGGGCAACACCAGCCAAACTTAAAATAATAATAATAATAAAAAGAAGCACTTTTATTTCTTTTAAGCACTTGGTTAAAAATGGTTTTGGGAAACACTAGTGCTAATATTGCATTATATATATACAAAACATAGGTTGAAATTGGTTGAAAATTGGTTGAAAAAGCGTTGTTTACTACTATTATCTTAATAGTTGTTATTGGGGGCGTACACACCAAACGCAAATTCAATGATTTGTGCGAGTAGATTACATACAAAGTTAATGCAAAAGACGCAAACTCACAAGGGACGATGTGACTGACGCAAAGCAGGCCACGCGATTGCCGTGCTAAATATTCAACACAAGCGAAGAATTTGCATGACATGAAGTTAAATCCTGCAAGCAATCTAGAGCGAGAAATACGATGCTTCATGTTTGGTGTGTACGCAGCATTAGACTGTTTACTTTATAGCTAAATGTCAACTGAGCTTTCGAACTCGACTTGTGCCGTATATTTTAAATGTCATAAGGGCATACAAAATGGGATTAGTGAGAAAAAAAACTAAAATATAATTCATTTCTTAATGAAAGTCTGGACCTGTGCCTCTCTTTCAGTGCACTGAACTTGTTTATTCAGGATGTTTACTTTAAAATAATGTATTACAACTAAAACAACAGCAATACTGACAAAAAGTAGGGGAGTAAATGTCGTCAGGACACTTAAAATATATGGGGACAAGTCGACACCCATAATAGCCAGAAAACCCTAAAAAACACTTTTTTAAATCCGGATTTAGATTCTGAAGAACAAAAAAACATTGGAAGTTCAAACGCAAAAGTTAAGCAAAAACATCAGCTTTTGCTATCCCAAACATGTTTGAATATAGTTAGAATGTTTTATTATATATTATATGCGAGATATATCACAGGCACAATTTGTATGGCTAAGACGGAGAAAACATCGTGTTAGTATTGCTTTCCCGTCTCTGCATCTCTCCATTTACACCACATGACTTACTGTGGTTATGTTCCTACACAAACAGCATTTTATTTTAAAAAACAAAAGACCTCATTGACCACAAAAACCAAAATAGTGAACGAATCTCATCTCATAAACCCATAAACGCAGACGTGACAGATCTATAAAGGCCACCGTTCAGCAGGCTTTGCATGAGCAGGTGGACACAAAGGGAATGAATTATCAGTCCAGGTGAAGGGGAACAGGGTTGGGTGACGTCCACATCTAAATGAGAAACGAAGGACCTCAACCCTCCCCGAATGCCAATCACGGCCCCTGCGCATGAATATCAAAGCAGTCACTTGACGGACACCTCGGACACGAGAGGCTCTCCGGCAATAATGAGGTCGGTGGAAAAGACTGATGGGCTGGATATTATTACCAACGCATCTCTCACACGATCAAGCGCTGAAGGTCCTGAGCTCTCTGATTTAGGAGGGCAAAGCCGCGGGCTTAGCGGGGAGCCGACGGCTTTAATTTATGTAGTCCCGCATGCTTTATCTTCTCACAAGTACTCATCAAACTTCCTAAACCCCTCTATCCATATTAAAAGGGGAATTGGGGGTGTGCGAATACGAACGTGGTAAATACATATCCGAGGTTTTGATTGTCTGGTCGGGTTTGATTAATGAACGTCGGGGCCGGCGTGTCTCTGTCTTTACGCCCGTCTGGACACAAAAGGACATTGTAAGTGCGTTGGTGAGCGTCTGTGATCGTATCGAGCGCTCACTTCCCTGCGTGTAATTATCAGTCAGGAGCGATAACAGAAGTCATAGAGAGACGAATTCTCACCTCATCATGACTTTGAGTGCTGTGAAGTCAACTGTAAAGTCAGCAGGTGTAAAGTCTTCAGTCTCAAACGCAGCATGACCTTTATCACCGCAGTCCGTGTGCACATCATCGACTCCCTAAAGGTTTTTCATAACCAATGCTCGGAAAAGTTAATTTCCAACATGATTCTTATAATAACGTGTTTGAAAGACTCCTTACACAAGCGAAACCATGAAACATCATCATGAAAACTGCAGGCGCTCCGGCGTTCCCGTCAGGTGCAGTGATGACTACAAAGACCAGCAGGATAAAACGGATGATTAGGATGCAGATCTGCAGCCCTGTTTCTCCTCCACCGTCTCATCAATGAGGACTGTTAACATCAAAAGCCTTCAGAAGAAGAGGATACGTATGGGAAAAACGCTATTGCAAGAAAGGATCCGGAGTAATTTGCAGTAATGATGTACTCTGATGGAAGCTGAGATCATAACAGATGTCTTTCAGATAGTCTGTCACACCTCATTACCCGAGTTAACAATGACCTTTATAAACTTAAGCGGTTAATAGTATTTAATCTAAAGGTAGTGTGCTGTGATTCTTACAAATGTCATCTAGGTATGCACACTATAGTTTGCAAATTACACGAACAATCGCTGTGTCCGAAATCGTGTACTTTATCGTTTAAACAGTACACTGTATGTGAGATTTCACACTATGTGAGTTATGTGAGGTATTTTTATTTGATTCACTGTTTTGTGGCTCCATAGCTCGCGTGAACTTATGGGATTGTAAAGTGTCTATCGAATTCACATTTAAAAATCTAGCCGGAAGTAGTAATCTCGCAATACGGTAAGTGTCGCGACACATTAGTTGTGGTGCGATATGTTGTGGTGCCGTAAAGCTGGACGGTATATTAGACGGTTTTCTCTTTTGGGAATACAATAGGATGTAATCTTAAGAAAGTTGTAATTGAAAACACAAAACGCTATTTCATGGCAATTCGTAAGTATTTTACGAGTTGCACTGCAAAAAATAACTTTCTTACTTAGTATCTTAATGAGCAAAATGGCCTAAGAAAACAAAAAATATATAATTTACGTGAATTTGTGCATAAAACAAGCAAAAAAATCTTTCAATGGGCTAAGAAAAGTTTTCTTGAAGTTCAACTCTTTCCCCGCTTTTGACATGTTTACTCATCAATTAAGAGAAAACGCTTACTTGCCAATGACGAGTTTTTACGGCAATCCATATTTCCGCTATTATCCACCAGATGTCGCTCTTACCCAACTTAAACAACCCAGAAGCAACCCCTCACATCAAACAGTTCAAACTCTGTGTATGTTTTGATCATCGTCCTGAATCAGATCTCTATTAAAAGTCATTCACAAAAATGCAATTATCTCAGCTTTTTGCTCAAAATTTGGTATTTTTGAAGAAAGCTGCCCGTATTTGAGAGGGTCTGCATGTTTATATATGTAAAAAAGAAAATTTTCTGGAAGGCATTTAACTTTTGGAAAAATCATAAAAATGCTGGTGCTGGCTGGCAACTTTTTTTAAAAAACGCTGGCGAGGAAAGAATTAAGATAAAAGTTTAAGAAAAAAGTTAATTTTTTACCCTATTAGCAGATTTTTTGCTTTTTTAAGCACAAATAAAATTTTATGGGGTTTTTTTTGTCTAAAAATTAGACTTATTTTCTCAGGTCATTTTTCTTATCAAGAAAATGCATCTTATTTTAAGAATTTTTAGATATTTGCACTAAACACAAGACACAAAAACTAAGTACAAAAGCCATTTTTGCAGAGTAGCTAATTCGTATTAATTCGTATGACCACATTTGATTTGCCTTGAACCCTGTGACGTTGGGGTTAGGGCTAGGGTTTTGTTCTTGTTTTTTGATAATAATCGTACACTTTACGCATTTAATTTTGTATGAATTTATACGAATTAGCCAACTCGTAAAATGTGTACGAATTCTCGTGAGATCAGGCCGGAACTGCCATGAATCATATGATAATGCATTTCTTTTTATCAATACAGTATTGCCAAACACAATATCACAATACTCACATGCATCATTATTTTCTACCACCCCTATAGTTTTTCTTACTTTATAGTATGGAAGTAGCCGATTTTGGATGCAGGGGCAGCATTGTTAAAATAGTAGGCCAAAGGACAACAAAAACATGATGAACGCAGCGTGTTCCAAATGTATTTATACTGCACCCACACAAATACTATCCTATATACAGTACAACAAACTGTTTTAAGGATAGAGCAGTATGTACTGAACAAACCCCCACCCATAACCCCAACGTCACAGAGTTCAAGGCAAATCTAATGTGGTCGTACAAATTAGCCAACTCATAAAAAAACAGATGAATTTCCATTGACAATTATATGCTATTGTATTTCCAAAAAAGAGGATATATCCAAATATGTCACAATTTGGCTGGGACAACGCGCCGACACAAAAAATATGTCGGCACAAAATATGCGCGTCGATTCGTGAGACCCAAAATGGCGGCGCCGTAGAGTAGTAGCAACGTGAGTGCCCCAGTCCACGCCGGTTTCACACCGCAAGTGTGAGCAGTGCGTAGGCGGCGCGGGTTTTTTTCAGCGCCCATGTTAACAACCAATCTAATCGAAGTCGAATCGGACCGATAAAATTAATCACTAGATTAATCGATGCATCGAAAAATAATCGCTAGATTAATTGTAAACATTTAAATAAAATAATCGTTTATCCCAGCCCTAATCACAATGTATCATAACATATTAAATCACAACTCATTTATGGGGATGTGTACTATATCGCAAGATTCATGCTGATGCATAGCTCAACTATATAGTAGGCAACAGTCAGTATGCGAGGTGAGTAGTATGTCAGACTTTAAAAAGTTCACGGATGACTACTACTTCTGGTTAGATTTTTAAAACACTGCATGAAAACAATGTAAAGATGCATGTTCTGTAAATAAAAAAAGACTATACATCATTCTTCTTAATGTTCATTACAAAAAAACTAAATTCAATTTAGGTAGATTTTCACTACTTTTTAAATGCATTAAAAATTATGAAAAGTAATTTGCTGCAATGACATGCGTATCATATGTTGAATATCATCAAAAGACTAAAAAAACTGATGAAATCCAGCAAGGTCATTTTGCTACTGATGTCATGATTTCTATAAGAGATATTTAATTATTTTAAAGAGAATAAAATGCTTTAATCTTCATGCAGATCTATTAGACTCCAGCATTGATTGTTCACAAACGCACCCTCTATTTAAAAACCAGGGGTTAACCTCAGAGCCCACTGGGACTCCTTAATATGATATTTATCTAAAAGACTTGCACTGAGTAGCAATCTAATGAAACTGCCCCGTAAGCAGTGGATGTGCATTAAGCCATTAATTCTTAAGAAAGCGAAACCTCGATTTCTCACAGTTTACACAAATCAATAATCAAATCTGTCATCCTAGATCAGCGAGAGGATGATATCGAGCTCTGATCATTAACAGCCACATTCATTGGAAACGCTCTTGTTTTGCCAGCGCGTGTCGGGTGTTTAATTGCTTTCTATAGTGCACCTGCCGCCGAAACAGAGTCATGTGTCCCGCGAGTGTTATCGACTCGGCCGCAGGGTCCGCTGGATTACTTTTACACTCGATATCTCGGGCAGCTGTCTGTGTATTAATAGCCCTCCAGTGCATCAGGCTTTACCTGCGGCTTGTCACAAAACACAATTAAGCCCACAAACTAATCTGACGCTTTGGGCGCGATGAGACCGGCATTTATGAAGGCACGACAGATGTCACGCCATTGACTGACAGGTATAGCGGTGGCTTGGGTTTTTGGAGTACTTCGCCGGGTGCTGTCAGTTTCAATCACTGCTAATGTGACATTGACGGCTTTTAAACGTCTTTTGGCAAAGAGCATTAAGACAGGTCTGTGGATGTACGGGTGCATGGTTTCTCCCCGTCTGCCTGGGCTAAGTGTCATTTGGTAGAACTGAGAGAAATGAAACTGCGTTAAATGATATTTGGGCACATTTTACTTCTCTGTACTATGTTTACTGCATAATACAAGCAAAAATCCTTCATTTGACATCTTTGTATAAAGGTTTTAGGTTTCCTAGAGTAAGGCAATGTGTCAAATATGTTTCACTTTCACTTTCTTCACAAGTCTTTGTTGATGCCAAATTTTAAATTTAATTATGTATTTACTGTATGTGCTGTATATATATATATATATATATATATATATATATATATATATATATATATATATATATTCGATTAATCGATAAATAATCGCCAGATTAATAATAATATAAAATTATAAAAATATAATATAATATATTAATAAAAATATAAAAATAATCGACTGATTAAGATATAGACGGTTTCAGCAATAATAACATAAACAAGCGGCTGTCGCGGTCCGCACGTAACTTCCGGTAAACTCCGCTAATAATACATAACAACAAAGTACTTTAAACTTAGTTTATTTATATAACAAGCAAAAAAAACAACACATAGATTACCTAGGAAACCAAAACATGTGTTATTTCCGACGAGGCATTTGTTCAAGAGATCAGTTTAGCAACTAGTCAAAACGAAACCGGAAGTAAGGTTCGGATCCAGACGTGTATCACGTGCATCAGATGAAACCGTCTATATAAAATCAATTAAATGGGGCGATTATTTTTTCGATGAATCGACTAATCAATACTGTATGTGCTGTATATATATATATATATATATTTATATTCGATTAATTGATAAATAATCGCCAGATTAATAATAATATAAAATTATAAAAATATAATATAATATATTAATAATAATATAAAAATAATCGACTGATTAAGATATATAAAATCAATTAAATGGGGCGATTATTTTTTCGATGAATATCATATACAGTGAAAAACAAAAAAATACATATATATACATTGTTGATTAATCTAAAAATAATCACCCAATTAATAATAATCTAAAAAAAGTGTAATATAATTTATTAATAATAATATAAAAATAATCGCCTGATTAATATATATAAAATCAATTAATTGGGCAATTATTTTTTCGATTAATCGACTACATACAGATTCAGTAAAATTAAAAATTTACTCAATTCGATTTTTCACTTATTATAGGTAAATAAGTCACAAAATTTGGGTATTCATGTGTAGAAGTATACTTTTAAAAGTGCAAAAGCTACACATACTATATAGTTTAACTAATATAATCTTTTTATTTTTATATTTTGAACCCTAAATAAAAAGGTTTGTGCAGTTTTTAAATAGTAAAACATCTTTAAATGTCAAAATATTAATAAACAAAACTTATTCAGTCTTCAGGGATGTGCTGGTGAATAAATTAAGCAACATATTAATAAACTCTAGACCTTGATTGGAATTAACATTATTTGTTATAACAAAATAAATAAGCCTTTATGATATAAGATTAATACATCATACACTGTTGCCATATTACAGTAATAAAAAACATTCCCCTTTACTTTAAAACAGATGCTTATTCTCACTTATATTACTCACTTATATTAAAGAACGAAATGAAAACTCTTAACCAGAGATTTGCTTCTAGTATTGTCCTTCAGGGTTGCCAGATCCGCGTAATAAGACCAGCCCAATGGCCATTCAAAATATATAAAATAGTTCGAAAGCATCCAATGACTATTATTTACAGGCCAAATACCAACAAGTAATGAACCAAATCCTTCACCACTAACCCGCAGAAAACCTACTAAAACAGTTTAAAGGTAGCCCAATTCAGAACTCAGCCAAAAGGGTGCAGACCTGGCAACGCAGTCACTTTATGAAGCGATCTGCACTGTTCGATGGTGGTGCAGGAACATGTGACGTCACAGACCAACTATTCAATAATGAAATTGATCAATAACGATTATTATTGGTTTCATTGATTTGTTGATGCAGTCCTATATTTATTGATTAAAAGTGTAAGGTTTTCTTCCCCTGAAAATATAAACTGTACAACATGCAATCTGGCTGGAAAGCTAACGTCTGACCTCAGTGTACATTTTTGGCCGAGCATCTGTTGCATAAAGATGAGGGTCATATCAGACCATACCGACTGTAGACACTATTGTCTCATCCTGTTTCCCACTGGGAAAAAATATTGATATATATCCAAAACTCAATATACCGCCCATCCCTAATATAGATATCAGACGTGTGGCAACATTTCCACACATGGATGAGCTTACAGATCACATGCTTGTCAAATACAGTACAGTACTGTAATGTTATTAAACCTATCAAACTCATCACTAACCTAGAGTAAAGTAAAAACTGTGTACAATAATAAAGAGTTAACTTTAGTGTGTAAGCTCATAACAGTGTGTTAAGATCTGTCTCTTATCTCTGGACAGCTGGGACACGTAGTTCTTCAAACACTACGGTGAAAAGTCTTTATCTGTGTAAAAATAACTTCCTCTGGAAACGAGCATATCACAGCGATCTATTTGTCATGTATGTGCTCGGCTGTATAATGATTATTATCTTACGTTTCACTTCTGTGCTTTCTGTCTTGACTATATGTGAAGAAGAAAATAACTCACTTATTATCTCTACAAGCTCCTCAAATCTTCAAACATATTTTAATGAGATCGATAACAAAAAAATAATTTTTACCACTTACACTTTGAATGTCAGAATGATTATTTCACAAACACAAAAGCCATCTTATTGTTTTCATTTCAACTTAATGTTAGCAAAGAAGGACGCAAAGCTAAAAGACGAATTCAAGACACACCAAAAAAATAATTTTATTACTGCGCAATTAGAGTGAATGCAAAATGATGCTAATTGAATGACATGACTACCGCAAACGTACGATACTCAAGCATCTTTTGCGCAAGTTGAAGATTTTTAACTCGAGCATGAAAATCGCACGATGTGTTGTCACGCAAGCCAATAAGCGAAGAGCTGGCTGTATCAGAAAGCATTGTTTACATGTGCGTGAGTGGCGTAAAAAACATCAAGTAACGTAATGTGAATATTTAATTCCCCTTTGGGTGTGTACATACCTGTACCATTACATATAAAATAACAAAAATCCCAGCTTCAAGAAAATAGATCAGTTCAATCACACTTGATCCAATCATATACTAAATCATGTTTAATCGCTGCACTTCAAAAGTTTAAACTGCACATTTCATTCTGTTTGCAGCATTTGTTGTTAGCAAGTTCAATTATTATTATTTGATAAAAATATATGGTTGAATCTCTTGCACAAGGCCCGAATCCTTCAAACAGATTCTGATATCTGATCTTGCTGTGGCTCGATGGACGGCTGTTGATTCTTCACAGCAGGTGTTGATTTGATTATTTGCATTTCTGCAGGAAATAAAGGTGTAAAGCTTGCTGCATGAGGTTTGTCTCGCAGCACGATCGCCTGTCGGATCTGACTCAACCACAGTCAAGGACATCACAGGAGTATGTCGTGCTGAAACGTGCTTGTGTGTTTATAAAGGCATTCGATTTCTTAAAAGAGCTGAATAGGTGAAGGACAGCACAGCTACATGTATTTAACATCTACTGGAGGCCTTGTTATTATTATTATTTCTAGAGATTTCTGACCTTCTTCAACAGCGTTCATGTTTTAACAATCACTGCTAAATCTCATGAAACCTGTCAAGAACAAGTCCAGGTCATCTTTCAACCCAAAATCTAAAGAAAATATAAATTAACCATGAATTGCATTGGATTTTGCTTAACTTTGCATTGAAATTTTTGCATTGAAATTATAATTTAAACTAGAGGTTAAAGTTTGTGAACAAACTTTGATGTTGGCTTGACGAAGACCCCGGCTAAACGTGCACACGCATCTGCATCGTCCATTTTACAAATTCTGTTAGTCGGATCCCTTAGAAAAGATATAGCAACCAAATTCAGATCAGTCTGAAAGTTTGGTGAATGTAGCTTGAAAGTTCTTATAGTCAACAGCTTGAGTAAGAAGAAAAATAAGAATTTAAGTTTAAAAGCTAAAACAATATGTTGGCTTTGTCAAGCAAACATAATGATTAAAAATGCTTGTAAACAATGCATATATAAAATATACATTATTCCAGAGGTCTTCAATCTTTTCGGGCCGAGGACCCCTTAAATGGACAGAGAGGAGGAGCAGGGACCCATCAGTGCATGTAACAAATTAAAACTGGATTTACATACTTTTATGAGGGTTACATTACAACGATTTTAAAATAATAATTTTTGGCATAGATTTTATTGTGCTCCTAATTAAAATCAAATTTAATTTTTATTTGCTTATTAATGCATTTTTGTTTTATGCAAAATTTCATTTTTTAAAAATAAAATATTTTGCATTCAATTTTTGAAGGATCCTCCAGTAATACCACCACGGGCCCCCAACCCCCTGTTGAAGACCCATGCATTATGCTATTATTCATCGCACCAATTTATTTACTAAAACATACCAGAATGCTGGTACTTTAATAAAGTAAAAATTTATTGCATTGCAATACAGCATCAACATTAAAAATACTGTATTACACATAAATGTAATGAAAATATACGGGAAAATGTGTTAAATTGTCATAAAATGTGAAAACCCTTCAAATATAAGCATAAAATTAATATAAATCAAAAAACTAAATTTCAGGATGAACTTTGATCTGGACATATGACATTCAATCCGATTTTACAGTGGGAGGGGCTAATCACTATGACATCACAAATGCAAATCATAGGGTCGTGAAAAACATCTTCTAGTAAATAATAAAGAAAGACTTGTTTTCAGTTAGTCAATTATTATTATTATAAATATATGAAAAGGAAAGCACCAACCAATCTGTATGTAACACAATATGTGTTATGAAACAAATCATCAGTCCATTACACCAAACACAGCGTGATGCCTTTTATAATCTATGTTTAAAACACAAAGCACTTGACTTTCTGACGCCACTGTTTACGTTTATCAGCTGTCAAACCTCCATCGATGCAGAAAAAGCCCTCACAGATCTGCTGTCATGAATGCATTGAGAGATCATGAATATATTTGCATGTGATATCTTGAGGTAATGAATCTAAAGGCAACAGAGGAGCGCTGGTGCTCAAGTCCAGATATACGAGCGTACGGTGATCTGTGCGTGCACGATTAACTCTTAGACATCGCCATGACAGATAATATCATCCACTGTAAAGTAACCAATCGAGTATCCCACAGACCACATTAATCACATTAAATATGCACATCATGTAGCCATTTAGAGATGCTGTATTTATGGGGCGACAGGAATAAAAGGTGGAAATGAAGGCAAGGGCACGTCGATGATAAATCAGCCGTCCCCGTCAATAATCAATTCAGAAAGACTCGGATCAAACCTGATGATTGTACAAGACTTATTGGTAAAGAGATATGTCAATGTAAGTCAATGTAAGTGTCTCTGTTTTCTCTGATTGCTTTTTAAGACGCTACGTAAACAGATTTAAATATCATAAATGATCACAGCCAATAAATAACCATACAACATTCAACATTATTAAATTTACAAAGGATTAAATAAAATAAACTATAATTTGCGATACTCTACTCTAACTTTGACCATGACAACTAACTGCCTAAACCTAACTCTAAACCTAAAACCAAGTCTTAAACCTCAAACAGCCCTTTAAAGTGGTGTCAGAAAGTGAGGACAGGCCAAAAACTTCTCACTTTATTTACTTTGAATCGCTGTATTGGCAGCGTCTTTCTTTTTCATTTCCTTCCCTCTAACCAATCGCCATATTCTGAAAAACGTGACGTGATAACAGGAGCGAGCGGAGTCGCAGAAGCCCCTCCCATGACGCAAATTTCTACGTGAATGTTTCGATGACTAGAATTTCACGTGTGGCTTTCACGCGCGAATGAAGCGAGTAAACTCAAACTGTTCAAGTGGCAAACTAGATGCGGTAGACGTGATTTTGGCGCCTCAAACGCGATTGGTGTGAACCCACAGTTAGACTAGTGTTGAGACTTTAGCTACTAGTTTCTGAACTGTCATCTAGTGTATTTTAATGCAACTAAGTGCTTAATAAAGCCATTCTCCACCTTTTGGTTCTGACAACGTCACTTTATTATTTTGTAAACTAACTTTAAAAATCGATTTTAACATTTGTGAATCAATTCAAAACCGGCCATGTTGGCACCACGATGCATCCAAGATTCATTTCCTCCCATGAAATCCATTCAGTGCAGTCATTTCACACATTCAGTATAACAATTTTTTAAATAACCAATCTTATTTTATACAGGCAGGGAAAATAAAATAACACTGAGTCAAGCATCTCACACTGTATGGTTTGGTCTCGTCGTCTTTTCATTTCTCTGAAATTACTTCCACAGAAATTCTTCTTTTTTGGATTCGCACCGATTACTTTAACCTGTTTTGTTTCTACCTTTCCTGCTGATTTTTCTCACTTCTGAGATAACCGAAATAAAGCTGTCACAACACCATCATCTGCTTTCTGTAGATAAACAAATACAAATATTGCTATTAGCCCATCTGTGTGTGTGATGAGAGATACAAGAGAAACAAAACACAAACCAAACTTATTTTATTTCAGAAAACAGATGAATGTCGCCCACTTTCACGCAGTGATGTGTAACATCGGCAAACAACATCTATTGTGACTGTCAGGAAAACTATAACACAATACTACTTTCCTATATATATAAAAACACACACACACCAGAAATTATCCAATGAAACATGCAGCCCATCAGGCATCTGTCTATACATGATCACAAAATTAAAACCAATATACTATGCAGAATACGTTATACACTATATGAAGCATTTCCCAGAGATGCACAAAATGTATAACAGATGACAGTTTTTGGTATTTGATCATTATGTATCACTTTAAGATCGAAAACACTCACGTGACCAATTCTGAAATCATTCATTTATCTTGAACCAAATGAACTAAATGGGCTATTTACTTCCCAGACTAATAAGCCTCTGAAGATGGTGAGAAGGATTTACTCCTGAGATAGCAGCAGGTCAGCGTTTTCCCATCCCGGCATATTACGCTGTCATTTCTATAGCCGGCCAGCAACAGTAAATAAAGTCATTCAAGCTCCTCCGTTCGGGAGTCTCCACAAAAGTGTTCGCTCAGCGCTCCTTCAGTGATTTCTGGAGCTTTTCCCACAAATACCCAGATAGATTGAAAGAGACTTTATATTTACAGATTCTAAATAGAAATATTGGTGGGAATTTTTTCAATATATAAATATAGATAAATCTTTCTATTACTTAAATTGTTTCGTTTCATGTTTTGAAAATATTTTATTATGTTTATGTTTCAGTAATTTCTGTTTAATGGCAATGGAAAAGTTATTAGTGAGTAATTAAAATTATTTTCACAAATGTCACTTTAGTCCAGTGATTCTCAAACTGGTGGTGCATTGAGTTTCCAGTTTTATGACATTTTATAAAATACATCAATTTATCATAAATTCTGTGTAATTACACTTCAGAAAAAGTGCGCTCCAAATGCTTTGAGAACTACTGCTTTCGTCATTTTAGTGCTGGACAAAAGATTAATCATGATAAATCGCATACAAACTAAAAGTGATTTTTAGCATAATACACAAGTGTGTGCTGTGTGTAATTATTATGTATATATAAATACACACACATTCATGTGTGTATTTAAGAAACATTTACATGTGTATATATATTTATTTATATTTTTATATATTCTATATTATATATAAATGTTAAAAAGTTATAAATTAATTTCTGAAATGTATGTCAGTGTGTTTAAATATACATAATAATTACACACAGCACACACACACACATATATCATGCAAAAATTTACTTTTATTTTGTATGTGATTAATCACGATTAATCTTTGCCCAGCACTAGTCATTTTATTTGTATTTAACCAATTTGATTGACTTTTGCTGCAGAATCCTCTAAGTGCACACAAAAATTTCTATTTTTTGTCCCAAAATTCCCACAAAAAGTCTGCAGTCACTCTTCACCGTTCTCTCTGAATAAAGATAAAAAACTCAAAAACTCGGTCATTATCCTAATGCTGCATTCACACCAAACGCAAGGCATCGGGTTGCTTGCACTAGATTACTCACGGGATTTAACTTCGCGTCATGCAAATTTTTCACTTGAGTCGAATATTATCAACTTACGCGAAGACACATTTGAGGCGATTAGCACGTTTTCGCGTCTATTTGACTTTGTATGTAATCTACTCGCGCATATTGTTAAATTTGCGTTTGGTGTGTACGCCCCATAATATTTTCAGTAAACCTCATTTAACCGGGTAAAAAAAACTCGCATGTTGACATACAAGCTTCGTCGTTTATCCAATTCTTGCACTTAGAGGACTTCGGATGTAAAACATACTCTGCCAACAAAGTGGTATTTCTGGTTGGCCTGAGGCAGGGATTAAGCAGATTTAAAGTGGAAGTATTTGGTGACAGGTAATTTGTGTCGAGAGCAATCGGTTAATATCATTATCTAAATTTTTTTAGGGTGGTGACGCTTAGCAACTTTTGCATCTGAGCTCTTTCATATAAATATTTCGTAAAATAAACGTTCATTTAGTTTCACCTCTTTTCTGTTTCCCTTTGATATACTGTAATAACATTTGTGTTGTTTAAGGTTCATACCTGACAAACATCCCCATTGCGTTCTCGATTTCAGCATTGGGCATAAAAACACTTGAGTAAACGCTTGAAAAATACAGCTCTCCGTTTCTAATTCTACACTTAAACATTTAGCATTGAATCTTTAGCGTGCCAGGGCAAATATATTGCAATCATTCAAAGCCACAGATGCTGTCAATACACATTAACGATGTAAATAACCCGGAACGTTCCTTTAGCAAACAGCCATGGGAGCTGCACTGAGATGCACAGCTCTTAAACTGCTGCTTTCAATCATAAGAGTAGATTGTGTGTGTTTGTGTGTGTTTGTGTGTGTACTGAATCACGCACCTTTATATAATCTACACTAATGAGCCATTCAGAGCTTCAGGGGTCCTGTTAGTGATCTCATGAATCAGCTGAAACATTGATGATGATGGACACACACACACATCCTTATACAGTATACTGTACCCTTACATACACTCACATAGACACATAACATACACAAATCCAAAACCACATATTGCCAAACCTTCTTTGTAACTGTGAAATAGGATTTGTATTTCTAAAATCAAACAGCTGTCAGGCATTTACTTAAAAACGCAAATCTTGAAGTACAGATCTAATGTTTTCATGTATTTAAATCTGTCAGGCAGAGAAAAACAATCCTGACAGTAGTGAAGAAGCTGATAAGACAAAACCTCGTTCATTTCAAACCTCAAAGATCACAGACGAAGATCAGATCATCTCAGTGACAGTGACAATCTCATCTGTTCACCTGCGAGTGTCTAAACCGCGATCCTCAGAGACGAGTTTAATAACAGCTTCAACCACCAATTAACTGCAGTTTCTCTCGTACGGTGACATGAAGCGTTTAAGGGCTTGTTTCGCTATTATCGCGTCTGATATTTCTATGGCTGTGGCATCCCGAACATCAGAGAGCATTGTCATTACTGAGCCATCCCCCTGTGCCGCCATGGCAACCGAGGTGCTATGACAACCGCATCCGGTCCCTAATTAGTAGCCTGGTGTCTGTCGAGAGCGGAAAAGAGCCAGCGGTCCACAGCAAACTGTGAATCAGGAATATGAGAGAGAGGGAAAACTCTTTTACTGTGTGCAGTAATTCAAATGAAGTGTGATGTGATGATGTAGGGCACGAGCTGCAGATGAGGTCTTTCACATGATTAAAATTGTTAGGAATGAGTGAGCTCTATTCTGAGAGACGGAAGAAGTCTGAAATCTCTGATGACAGATTCATAACAGTGGGTGGGACGAGTTTTGCCCTGTTAGGATGGCGGGGGGTTGATCCATTAACAGAACTGTGATCCAGAACCAGAGAGACGTGCAGTGACTAAAGCCAGCAGAGTAGTTTGGACATAAGTGTTATATGTGAAGACTTCACACAGCTGGACACCGATGAAGTAGACGTATGATAACTCTTGGGTTATTCTGGAGTAGACATGAGGATGATGATGTGGGATGGTGAGCCATGATGACACACACATTTAGTACAATATAGCAGGCATGATAGTACAGTAAGTACAGTTTAAGATCGCTTCAAGTACTTCTTAAAAATATGAGGTTGAGATCATTTCTTTACAGAAGACAAATCTTTGAGACACTAGTTGACAATGCATCGTTCCTCCAGAAGGTGTTACTAAATAATTGCCTTTAGATCGTAATTAAAGATTTGATATATGCCTGAAACACTAATGAAGCTTATTTTAACTTTGGTCTACTGTATATAATGTTGGGTTGGGTAAATGTTGGACAGAACAAAGCATGGGCCGGTATGAGATTTTGATGGTATGATAACCTTGGTTGCAATGAAACGGAAGACGCGATTGTCCCATTTTTCCCGTGGTGACATATATCCGAGTAAAAGGCTTCTGAAATGAAATAAGACAGGGCTGGACTTAAATAGTCCATCGAGATCTTCTTGGATCGCTTGAAGTTTGGTGACGTTGCTATTTGCTAATCGCTGCAATCTTTCTGCGTGAGAGCGCCCTCTGGCTTTTCGATGTAGCGGCACTTGGTTGAATCTAAAGAGGGTCGCACACCGGACGCACAGCTCAGCGTTGCGTAGCGTCTAGTACAAATCGGAGGTATCGCGTGTCGAGTCGCGTCTAGGACAACTCGGAGGTATCGTACACCGGAAGTGCACATTAAATAGTGCAAGCTTATTCAGATGGCGTCTACTTCAAAACCCAAAATATACATTACCACGGCTCTGCGTGGTGCTGCGCTGCGCATCCGGTGTGCGACCCCCTTAATATTTACAAAACCACGAGTTAAACCAACCCAACAGTGTGTTCCCAAAGAGCTGTGAAGTCCAAAGTTTCCATTCACAATCAGATCAAATGCAGAAAATAATGTAACGTGGGCCAAAAACAGAAAACAAACACTCACAATATTTCTAGGGGTGTAAAGAGGGGTTGTACACTGGACGAGAAGCGCAGCGCCGCGTCCCGTCTAGGACAACTCGGAGGTATTGTACACCAGAAGTGCACATTAAATAGCGCGACCTTAGTCATATAGCATCTACTTCAAAATGCAAAATATATGTTAGCAGCCAATGTTAATCGCTACTGATTTGGTACAAATATGATGTTATTTAATGTTAAACTATGTGAGTGATTCTCTGTGGCACAGCAGGGATTTGAGCAGTGTCCAGAGTCACAGCGGACAGCTGCCACCAGGAGCCGCCGGTGTGCGTACATTCATAGAAAATAATGTGTTCCGTTTTTAGATTCATGGCGCGATGCGACACTTCTCGTCCGGTGTGCAACCCCATGAACGATAAATCGCAATACACACTAATATACTTGCCCAATAGCCTTTCTGTATAGCAAAGGCGATATTATGCACATCTCTTTCACGTACTATGACTCTTTGGTCAGTAGAAAGTCCTTATCAATCTAAAATCACTGTGAGTTTATAATATTGACTCGTCAAACATAATCATTATAAATATTTTTTATTATCATGAAAATACATAAAAATTTTGAAGAACAGCGATGCAAATATGCTTATATGCAATTAGTGGAGCTGCGTGTGTAAATGGTACTTCTTCTGCGGCGCATATTACGTTTCTGCGTGAGAGCGCCCTCTGGCTTGTAGCGGCATTTCAACATAATTTATTGAGAAGCATAGCACGCAAATTGCACAATTTTTTTGTTACACTCGTACATATTTCATAATCAATTGTAAACTATCTAAACCTAACATTTAGTTAATAAACAGTATAGAAACACAAAATAAACTGTGTGCATGCTGGTAAAAATCCAATACTTGTGCACATTAATATGCACAGATACCAGATGATTTGCACAAGATGCTGTATTAGTCGAGATAACCACCCGGTCCAATTAGAAATCAATGTAATGTCATCCAGTACAAGAGATAACCTGATGTACCGGTGCATAGATATTTCTGTTAGATAACATCACAGATACCACCGAGGTGAACATCTTCAACACCATAGGTAAGTCATATAGGAAGACGTCTGAGATTGGAGGTATTCTAACATTTTCTAGATGTAGTGTAGGGTAAATAATATGACTGTTTATCATTCAGAGTGGTTCTCTCCCCTCAGCAACACAAACTTCCAGCATCACATCATTGAACCTTCTGTCTCTGGAAAGCCACTGAATGCTTCTGATCTCTTCTAAAGCGTCCATAATTGATTCTTTACGGGATAAGCTGCACAAAATCGTTTCATATTCCCATAACCCTCTTGGTTTATTGAAATAAGTCTGAGGTTTGAGGGGCAGTAGCCAGTGAAGTCATTATTGATGAAATTAAATGGATTCTTCAGATCTTTACAGCCGTTGGCCAGACTGTCGGCTCACGCGGAAACAAAGGAAAACTATGTTTCTCGATCTGTAATTAAAACGGCCAGGGAGTTGTATAGCATAGGAAAGTGTGAAGGAGGGATTTGGCAGCGTTTAATCCAGACCTTGTTTATTTCAGTCCCACTGGGAAAACCACCTCGAAGCAGTCGACTGGATATGAGACATCTTCGTATGGATCCTATAAACAGGTGTCATCTACAGTACAGTACGCTGGCGGGTCTCTATGTTGTGCTGCCAAAAATAACTACCTGCATACCAAACATGACACCACCAACCAGCAATGCGGTCGAAGGAAACGGTGTTTGAAACAAATCTTGTCCATTAAGAATGCAATGTGAAATGATTTAACGTTTGTTTCAGACAATTAAGCATCAATGAAACGCTTCACATTGATTTCCAATCTTGTATAGAAAAGCATTCAATCTTGTTCGCTTTTGCACCGCAAACCAATGATGTAAAGCTAACAAGGTGCAGGTTCGGTAATAAAGGATTATCTCTTTAACATCTCAGTTGTTTCCCCAGGAATGAGATTAAGGGCGTGTTCACACTTTTGGTTCGATTGAAATGAACTTTGGTGCAATTGTTCAGTAAAGAGCCATTCACATTATAACTAAGGTTAAAGATTTCAATATAAACTTAAAAAATGTAAATTCTTTCATGACTAAATGATGCTATGTTTGAATTCACTTTTACTTCTAATACTGAGGTGAAACATAACTTATATTTTAGTGAAGTCCTCTGAGCACTAACATTTACGTCAGGGCATCTCCAGTGTCTCCCCTCTCTCATCAACATCGCTCATCTCGACAGGAAACCTCAGACCTCACAATGAGTTCGTATGTAAAACATAAGAGCCTGTCGTCCCCTAACAGCCCAGCTCTTCATTAGCCATGCATTTATTATTCACCGGCTGGGATCTAATTGATCACTACAGTAATGGAGAATTGATTGATTTGGCCTGCGAGGAGTTGTGGGAATCATAAACACCAACGCTCGAGTCTCAGGTTAGCCATGAATGATGATGAGAAACACCAGAGAGACCCACAATTCTACGCAAGAACATCAGAGCTGATACGAAGCTAAACTAAGTTTGGGATTTTGATTTTATTAAGGGAGGATAAAGTGATTAAAACGCTGTGCTTTAGAGAGCACACACGCTGAAGCGTGCAAATATTATCTGAAAATTCTGGGTCAAATTTCAAGAGTAGTTCACAAAGCATAATAACTATTCTGATATAATCATGCAAACTACAGATCACTGTTTGGGATGTGTGGATGCACAATTACAACAACTATTTAAACTACATAAAATAATTAGCAGAAGTTACGCTTCAATGTTGTTATAAATAAACAAACACTCAAAGAATCAGTATGATGTCAAATCCTGAGATCTGCTGGCCTTATATACGGTATTATCTTGTAGCTGATAATGTCTCAAACCACCAGATAGCAAAATCGTGTCAATGGCACCAAAAATAAAGTCATCAGCAGGTGTCTAGAAGAGTAGATTTTATTGATTCAGCCCTATTATCAATGTTCTTACAGTCTTGTGGAGAGCGAGAGGGAGGAATAGATTGACTGGCTCAATAACAACAGTCTCCTGACAAGTGGGAGGGGCTAAACCACAGACACGTTAAGTTCCTTAAAGGGATACACTCACCTAAAGGATTATTAGGAACACCTGTTCAATTTCTCATTAATGCAATTATCTAATCAACCAATCACATTGCAGTTGTTTCAATGCATTTAGGGGTGTGGTCCTGGTCAAGACAATCTCCTAAACTCTGAATGTCAGAATGGGAAAGAAAGGTGATTATGCAATTTTGAGCATGGTATGGTTGTTGGTGCCAGACTGGCCGGTACCAGTCACAATCTGCTCAGTTATTGGGATTGTCACGCATAACCATATCAAGGGTTTACAAAGAATGGTGTGAAAAGGGAAAAACATCCAGTATGTGGCAGTCCTGTGAGCGAAAATGTCTTGTTGATGCTAGAGGTCAGAGAAGATTGGGCCGACTGATTCAAGCTGATAGAAGAGCAACTTTGACTGAAATAACCACTCTTTACAACCGTGGTATGCAGCAAAGCATTTGTGAAGCCACAACATCTTCTATTGAGACATTCAGATGGTAATTTGGTGTAAACAGAATGAGAACATGGATCCATCATGCCTTGTTACCACTGTGCAGGCTGGTGGTGATGTAATGGTGTGGGGGATGTTTTCTTGGCACACTTTAGGCCCCTTAGTGCCAACTGGGAATCGTTTAAATGCCACGGCCTACCTGAGCATTGTTTCTGACCATGTCCATCCCTTTATGACCACCATGTACCCATCCTCTGATGGCTACTTCCAGCAGCATAATGCAACATGTCAACTGCAAGATGCTATCCTATCAATATGGGCCAACATTTCTAAAGAATGCTTTCAGCATTTTTGATTTTTGTTGTGTTCTTGTTTCATTATTGCCTTTCGGCTGTAGAAAATTATAAATTAAATTATGATGTATTTTGTGTTGAAGTTATTTTATGTATTATGTATGTAAACAAATTTTGACTTGACATTTTCACTTATCATGTAATCAACGTAACCACATGACATCACATTGTGTATTTTGGTGCATTAATACTTTAAAGCACTACGTTACCAAAAGATAGATTATGTTGGCTTTTAGTCAAAATGTAATCCACTATCACATGTACTACAGTATATTCTGCACAGAAGACAATCCCAGAATGCACTGCAATTATTTCATTGAAAAAAATCTGTCAAATGTGCTTCTATAGCCAAAAGGCACTAAGTCATGCATCTTAATTACCGGCCTCTGTTTCAATGTTCAGTTGAACTAAGCTTTTTATAAGCTTCACTGGGTTTTAATACCAATCTGAGCTGTTTGCCAAAGTGTTCATTAATTATAAGTGCAGATAATTGAGTCCAGTTTGAAATCAGACGCAGGTCTTTTTTCAGAAAGATACCATTGAACTGCATTTCGCCTTTTCGACTATTGATGTCTGTTCTCGCCTGGCCAAATCTTTACTTTCTCATTACCAGGGTAAAATAACAGTATGTGAGAGAGGTTAAGGCCTTGTGGGTCGAGTCAGCACAACACACCGTCAACATCTGACCTTCTGGCAAATGCGACATTTTCCCCTTGACATCATCAAGAGAAAATATCACCTCCCGTCAACCGCTGCATACAAATGAGGAAGATCTCTGATGAAGAGTGAGACTTGAAGTACCGTAGCTTAAATAATGCACAGGAGAAACTTTCCAGACTTTGGCTACGTTCCCAGATAGCACATACTATTTCTGCAGGAGTATGTACTGTATACAAAATGTTTGGGATTATTTAGTACATCCGAAACTCACTGGATGATTATAAAATCGCATCGTATATCTGCGAGCTATGCAAAGCAGGACATCTATTCTCTCAGTTGTGCATTAAAATGTAAATTTAGGCCAGTTTCGAACGCTGTTTATTGGAAAGTAATCGGCTTTCCTTAAACTCACAAAGAGCCTCCAATCCTCATTCCTGCATCCGAGCGCTCGCAGGAAGCTTATCGCCCTCGGAAAACTTCCGTAAACCTTAATCACGACAAGAAGAGCCAATATGCTCAGGTTGTTTTAGTTTCTTTCCATCAGGAAACAGCAGCGTCTTTCATGTGGAAATGTTTCGAGAGAGAGAAATTACAGGTCTGATGAAAGAAAGGACGGTTCGAGCTACAGAGAACGGAGTGCTGAGGTCTGCTGAATCCGCTGTCAATCACATCACGTATTCATAGGATATGGCAAACATCAGTCAGAATGCAACATCTAAAGAAGCGAGAGACAAAAGCAGGAGAAAGTAAAGCCTTTGAAAGAGTCTAAAAACTGTCTTGAGATCTGAATTAAGACTCCTGTTCTTCTGCAGAAGATAAGAGGACAACTAAAGTTTTACTTTACTGAAACAAGTACAGTAGCCAACAGTGTAGCATGTTCTGGGCAGTTGCCAGGTAATTGCTATGTGATTGCTGGGGTGTTTTGGGTGATTGCCAAAGTGTTGCTATGTGACTGTCAGTGGGTTGCTATGTGATTGCTATGGTGTTTTGGAGGGTTGCCAGGGCGTTGCTATGTGATTTCTAGGGTGTAGGCGGTTGCCAGGGCATTGCTGTGTGACTGTCAGGGCGTTGCAAAGTCCTTGCTAGGGTGTTTTTGGCAGTTGCCAGAGCATTGCTATGTGACTGTCAGGGAGTTGCTATGTGATTTCTATGGTGTTTTGGGCAGTTGCCAGGGCATTGCTATGTCACTGTCAGGGCATTGCTATGTAACTTGTTATGTGATTTCTACTGTTTTGGTAGTTGAAAGGGTATGCAATGTCACTGTCAGGGCATTGCTATGTGATTTGTACATTGTTTTGGGCAGTTGCCAGGACGTTTCTATGTGTCTGTCAGGGCATTGCAATGTGATTTCTACAGTTTTTTGGCAGCTGCCATGGCATTGCTATGTATCTGTCAGGGCATTGCAATGTGATTTCTACAGTTTTGGGGCAGTTGCCATGGCAAAGCTATGTGTCTGTCAGGGCATTGCTATGTGATTGCCACGCTGTTTTGGGCAGTTGCCAGGTCATTGATATGTGATTGCTAGGGTGTTTAGGCAATTGCCAAAGAATTGCTATGTGACTGCTAGGGTGTTTTCGGCGGTTTCCAGGGCATTGCTATGTGAATTCTAGAGTGTTTGGACGATTGCAAGATAATTGCTGTGTGATTTCTAAAGTGTATTGAGCCATTGAGTGTTGCTACGTGACTGTCAGGGCATTACTATGTGCTTGCTAGGGTGTTTTGGGGATGACCAAAGTGTTGTTATATGACTGTTAGGGCGTTGCTATGTGATTGCTAGGGTGTTTTAGAGGGTGACCAAATTGTTGCTATATGATTGTTAGGGTGTTGCTACATGATTGTTAGGGTGTTTTGGGGGGTGACCAAAGTGTTGCTATATGACTGTTAGGGCGTTGCTATGTGATTGCTAGGGTGTTTTAGATGGTGACCAAATTGTTGCTATATGATTGTTAGGGTGTTGCTACATGATTGTTAGGGTGTTTTGGGGGGTGACCAAAGTGTTGCTATATGACTGTTAGGGCGTTGCTATGTGATTGCTATGGTGTTTTAGGTGGTTGCCAGGACGTTGCTATGTAAGTCCTAGGGTGTATTGAGTGGTTGCCAAAGTGTTGCTATGTGACTGTCAGGGGGTTACTATGTAAGTTCTGGAATGTTTCTTGTTGTTGCCAGGGCATTGCTATGCAAGCTCTAGGGTGTATTGAGCGGTTGCCAAAGTGTTGCTATGTGACTGTCAGGGGGTTGCTATGTGAATGCTAGGGTGTTTTGGGTGGTTGCCAGGGTGTTCTATGTGACTGTCAGGGTGTTGCTATGCGATTGCTAAAGTGTATTGGGCAGTTGCTATGTAATTTCTAGGGTGTATTGCATAGTTGCCAAAGTGTTGCTATGTGACTTTCAGGGTGTTGCTATGTGATTGCTAGAATGTTTAAGTGGTTGCAAGGGCATTGATATGTGATTGCTAGGTTGTATTGAGTGGTTGCCAAAGTCTTGCTATGTGACTTTCAGGGTATTGCTATGTGATTTCCATGGTGTTATTGGGTAGTTGCTAAGGTGTTACTATTGGGTTGCATTGGTTTGTTGAGTGCTTGCTACAGTAGGATGTTCTGAGGGGTTGCAAAATTCTCACTTACTTGATCAAGTCAAAAGGTATTTTAATCTCTAAATGTGACTCAGGTTCCTCCTTTCATTTCTGTGAGATAATCACAGTAATTTTAAACTTTTATGACTTGGAAAAGTTATATCACAGCTCTTCTCAACAAATAATATGATTTATTGAGCAAGTTTTGTAGCAAAGTTCAATACCGACCCCAAGACATACAGATCTTTCACGCTTGTTCAAGCAAAGCAACCCTTAGCAAACATCACTCAATTTTTGTAATTAAGGAACCTGTGAAGCGCAAAACCTCATGGTAACACCTACCCTTTTAACACTGATATTGGGAAGAGTTTCAATACTAAATGTGTGTACGAGCCGTTGTGTCTCTCTCTCAGTTTGAAGCCAGAAACACCCACTTGCTCATTCACACATCCAGCAAACACATACAAGACACGGCGAACTCACAAAGCACTCATTTATCATTCAAGAGAGAACAAAAGAAAACATGTAATTGTTAAGCATCTTCACATACAGTATAAATTACATGAGATCTGTGATTGCCTTTAATTCCACACATTTTACACACTAATATGTATAATGCAATCCTGATTTAACCTCTCTCGCTTTTAAATGTCGAATAATTAAAAGTGAAACATAAAAATAGCATGCAATTAAATAACAATATACTAAGAAAACATGAGGTCAGTGAGAAGAGTTTTAAAACATGGCTAAATTAAAATAAGGTACGTCATGCTCTTAAGTAAGGACTATTTCCACAGTAACTACTTCTAACAAACTTTTTATTGACATCCTACCGAGATTTCAGCGCTTTTGAAGCACAAAGTGTTCATCTGAGAGGCGGAGTTTGGACAAGAGCGAAAGATTGATGCTTATAATAAACAACAAACTCAGGCCACAATGCACTCAGGTGAGTTTTTAGGTCACCATGTTCTCCGGTTTAAAAACTAAAACGGCTCTTCTGGTGTTATGTGACTTTATAATGAGAGTAATTAAAGTGCAGTAGAGATTTTATCTATGAAGGCTAAAGTATCGTCCTGAGACACACAAAACTCACAACTCAAAGTAGATAATAATCAGATTATATAGATGCTATACATCACACAGATGGAGAAACAATGTGTGTTACACTTCTTATGTACACTTTTATACATCGTGTGTGTGCTTAAGGTTTCGAGAATTTGATTAATCTCACACACAGAGGACAGCCATGTTGTACGGTCAGTTTAGTTGCTTCATTGGTCATCTGTGTCCTTTCATTGGACATTAGTGCTCTCTGCTGAGCTGTTTAACATCAGCACAAACACACAGTAACATCAGCACAACGGCTGCTGAACATGTTTGAGTCCTGCACAGGGATCATACGCTCCTCGGAAACAGCTGGGCTTTATCCGCCCATGAGGACAATACAAAAACAGCCAACACAACATTTGACCTAAACGCTAAGAGGAACTACAGCAGATAGTGTACGCTACTGATGCATTTTACAAGAAGGCAGGTAAAACAATCGATTTGCTTCAAAAACAAAAAACTATTTTCTTGAAATGCACTAGTCAAATATAAAACACAAGTCAGCAAAAATTTTCACAAATACCCGTTCTTGTCTTAGGACAACTTATAATTGGATATTATGTTATACAGTATGTGCATAAGGTATGCATGCATGAAATATAATAAAACAACATTAAAGTAGTCCATGTGACATCAGTGGGTCAGTTAGAATGTGTTTAAGCATCAAAAATACATTTTGGTCCGAAAAAAATAAAAATTATGACTAATGTCACGTGACGCAGATGACGTGTTATCCTCAGACATGTTTGTGAAGTTTTTTTTTCAAACAGTCTCCCTCAAACTGTAAACAGCTGGGGCGCACCAGATAACACGTCATCCGCGTCACTTCAGTCATGTGACTTTAGTCTCACGCATGCACTTCACAACAGATGCGGAAGAGAAGACAATGCTTAATAAAGTCTTATTTTTTGTTATTTTTGGACCAAAATGTATTTTGGATGCTTCAACACATTCTAACTGACGCACTGATGTCACATGGGCTACTTTGATGATGTTTTTATTACCATTCTGGACATGGACAGTATACCGTATGTAGATTTTCAATGAAGGGTCAACGAGCTCTTGGACTAAATCTAAATCATCTTAAACTTTGTTTCCGAAAATGAATGGAGGTCTTACGAGATTGGAACGACATGAGGGTGAGTCATTAATGACATTATTTTCATTTTTGGGTGAACTATCCCTTTAAAGAATTAGGGATAATGTAAGTACACGTTTGAAATAACACAGTGCGAGTTTTTGGTTACTTTAATGCAAATATCTTACATATGAACTGAAGCTGGAAGATTTTCAATATTATGTTAAAGGTCAAGTTAAGTAAACAAACGCCAACTCCTACCCACTATATTAGTGGGATCATTTCATAGACTTGCATTGATTTCATATCAAGCTAATTATATTTTCTATCCCCCTTGTGTGCATTAGATTTGTGAGTCTTTTAATCTAGCGAGGAGCAGTAAAATGTCTTCCAAGTTATTTTTTATGATAATTCACTAAGGAAGATTTGATCCTCACAAACGCAGACAAAGTTTTACGCAGACAGTGCATTAATAACTATACAATTTTTTATCAAGGCAATTATGGGTAATAATTAATGAATTATTACTCTACAAAGTGTCACCAAATCCTATCCAAATACGCCATATGCTACAGAGCAACAGCTCGAAAACACAGAAGAGGCAAAATATCCTCAGATCAAAGTCATAAAGCAGTGTGCATATAAACAGCTTCCTCTCTGTGGATGATATTAATCAGATACCCAGAGCTGACGGATAGAGCGGATCCGGTGCCGTTATCATCGGATCATCACAGGAATAAAGGACTCTTTAAAGTGAGGCTCTTTACTGTATTATCTGAGGATCAGATCGATATGACCCCACGGGTAAAAATAATCTTCCCTCATCGCTGCCGCCGTCGCCTCAATGTGCGCAAAGCTCACCTCAATTCCCCATCGACTGAACAATTGCATGAACTCAATGCATGACCTGAGGGTGACAAGCACTTCTCAGAAGATGTAGACAGTACAGTCTGTCGAATGTATAAATTATATAGAGGAACAGAAAAAAATGATTAAAGGAACCTAGAATCTCAATGCAAACATCATTGGCTTGTTGACTGATATCAAAAGAAATTACAGCAACATTTGTTCACATTGGATTCTTGTTTTCGTTATAATAAAGGCTTGTTGAAGTCATCTCTGGAGATAAAAGTGAGGTTAAACTAAATATGTGCTCACCACACTGAAGTCCTCAGCGCTGCATTCGACTCCTCTGTAGTAACAGGACAGGAGCATGTCTTTAATGTCGTGACCCGTCCGGTCGTAGAACTCGCGCATGTTAAATGGGCGGGGCTTGAAGCTGGAGAAGTCCGCTTTATCCTTTAGGGCCATGAGAACGCTCTCCTCCACCAGGTGTGTGTCCCTGATCTCATACCTGAGGAGAATATAACACATACATTTTACTTCTGTCCAAACATCTACATGGAAATACCCGTCATCATTGTATTTGCTTAGATGGCAGATTCTTTTATCCTTTACAGTGCAATAAATGTTTAGTATTTGGTGTTGAGATTTGATTAATGATTTGCATGTAAAGTCTTTGCAGGTAAATATATATTATGTGGACTGTGAAGCTCTGATCCATCTGAAAAGAACACAAAAGAAACATACAGTAATATATTTATGAAATACACATGACATAAAATACACTTACAGAAGTACCACAGACCACATACATACTATAAAACACATTTCTATCATAAAAACATGGTATTACAAGACAATTAAACCTAAAAGAAAGAACAAAATAAAGAAGAAAGAAAAAAAGAAAAAAGAAGGAAAAAACAAGAAAGAAAGAAGAATAAAAAACAAAAGGACAAAAGAAAGAAAAAAGAAAGAATGAAAGAACAATAAAATAACAAAATGACAAAAGAAAGAAAAGAATCAAGAAAGCAAGAATGAAAGAAAAAAATGAAAGAAAAAAAGAATGGACAAACAAATGAACGAAAGGAAGTAAGGTAGGAAGGAAGGAAGGAATGAATGAAAGAAAGAAAGAAGGAGCGAACGAACAAACGAAATAAAAAAGAAAGAAAGAAAGAAAAGGAGAAGAAGGAAATAAAGAAAAAATGAATGAATGAACGAACAAATGAAAGAAAGGGTAAAAGAATGAAAGAACAAAAGAATAAAAGAACAAAAGAATAAAGGAAAAAAAGAATAAAAGAAAGAAAGAAAGAGAGAAAGAGAATGAACAAATGAACAAACAAATGAAAGAATGAAAGAACGAACAAACAAACAAACGAAAGGAAGGAAGGAGGGAAGAAAGGAAAGAAAGAAAGAACAAATGAAAGAAAGAAAGAAAGAAAGAAAGAAAGAAAGAAAGAAAGGTAAAAGAAAGACATAAAGAAAGAATGAATGAACATATGAAAGAAAGGAAAATAGAATGAAAGAACAAAAGAATAAAAGAAAGAAAGAAAGAAAGAAAGAAACAATGAAAGAAAGAAAGAAAGAAAGAGAATGAACAAACGAATGAAAGAAAGAACGAAAGAACGAACAAACAAACAAACAAACGAAAGGAAGGAAGGCAGGAAGGAGGAAAAAAAGGAAAGAAAGAAAGAACAAATGAAAGAAAGAAAGAAAGAAAGAAAGAAAGAAAGAAAGAAAGAAAGAAAGAAAGAAAGAAAGAAAGAAAGAAAGAAAGAAAGGTAAAAGAAAGAAATAATGAAAGAATGAATGAACGAACGAAAGAAAGAAAGGAAAATAGGATGAAAGAACAAAAGAATGAAATAACAAAAGAATAAAAGAAAGAAAGAAAGAGAACTAACAAATGAACGAACTAACGAATGAAAGAAAGAAAGAACGGACGAACAAACAAACAAAAAGAAGGAAGGCAGGAAGGAGGAAAGGAAGGAAGAAATAAAAGAAAGGAAGAATGAACAAACAAAAGAAAGAAAGAAAGAAAGAAAGAGAACGAACAAATGAACAAACGTTTAAAAGAACAAAAAAGAATGAAACAAACAAACATACAAACAAAAAAGAAAGAAAGAATTAGAGAACTAAAGAAGGAAAGCAAGAAAGAAGAAAAGAAAGAAAGAAAGAAAGAAAGAAAAAAGAACTAAAGAAAGAAAGAATGAAAAAAAGAATGTTAGGACAAAAGAAAGAAAGAAAATAAAGAACAAATTAATGAAGGAAAGAAAGAACGAACTAATAAAGAAAAGAAAGAAAGAATTAAGGGAAAAAATGAAAGGACAAAAGAAAGAATGAAGGAATGAAAGAAAGAAAAAGAAAGAAAGAATAAAAAGAAAAAAAGAAGGAACAAATGAAAGAATGAAAGAAAGTAAAAACAAATAAAAGAAAGAAACAATGAAAGAAAAAGAGAAACAACAGAAAGAATGAAAGAAAAAGACAGAAAGAAAAACTGAAGAAAAAAGAATGACAGAACAAAAGACAACCTTATTGTAAAGTGTTACCATTCAATCTATAAAAATATCAAAATAAATGTAAATCTATAATAAAGCTGTTCTGTCAGTAGCGCTGTATTCATCACTGTACTGGAGGATTAAATCTGCATACTATTGACATGATCACAGAGAAGTCAAGCACAGAATGAATTTACTGTGATACAACTTTTGAGGAACGCGTCTTATTTTATCTTTTCTAATGCAAATGTATTTAGTTGAAAATGCAAAGAAAGTTTTTTTTAAATAAATTCAGTATAAATTGAAAAATCACAGAGCCATGTTAATACACAGATATATTAGAGAGACGGGTTTGGTTTGTGCAGAAGAGCTTCAGTAGAAGAGTACACGACTCAAGTGTCTCCCGTCTCTCCAAACACTACAGTAAAACTGCAAACACTTCACCCATAATGATACACAATTAACCTAACAATTAACCTACAATTAAACCACCAGCATGTCATATCATCCTCACACAACAGAAGCACTGCAGATTTATGACAACAGATGAATTATGAGCAACAGTACATGCATGTGTGACATACTGTAATGAGATCACGTACAACACATCAGAAATTAATAAAACATTTCTGGATTAAACATCACCGGTTATTATTGTGCTACTGAATTTAATGTTATTATTAATCATAATATTAGTAGTATAAATTAAATTGGGCGTATTAACGTACAACAAAACGCAAATATCAGTGCAATATAAAAACACGTTTGCATGAATTGTTTAACTAAGATGTAGCTAGTTTGTTGTGATGCTAACAATAGTTGTCAGTAAGATTATAAATAGTTTACGTAGAAAGTAGAATGATGACAACAAAATCTAATCTAAGTTAGACAGTGTTGGGGTAACGCATTACAAGTAACGTGCATTACGTAATAATATTACTTTTCTGAAGTAACGAGTAACGCATTACTTTTGAAATGTACACATTAATTTATTGAGTTACTTTTTCAAAAAAGTAATGCAAGTTAAATTTTTTGTTTAATTAATTCGATAAAAAAATATGTACAGAATTAAACTAAACGTAGTCACATTATGCACTCTATGTTTACACGCAGGCCAAAGCTCGACATTTTTAAGATGAAATAAGCCATTTCTAAATGCAAAACTTTTCAGTATTAAAAAACCTTCAAGGCCTGAAAGAGATCAAGCCATAGACAAGAAAAAGTAACGCAAAAGTAACAAAAAGTAACGTAAGCGTTACTTTCCATGAAAAGTAACTAAGTTACGCAATTAGTTACTTAATATTGTAATGCATTACTTTTAAAAGTAACTTTCCCCAACACTGATGATAGATGACAGTTACAATATCAAACTAATTATTCCAGCAGCTTACATGGAAAAGACCAATAAAAAAGAGATTATATAAACACAGGAAAATTAATAATTTACATGAATTGCGCTAATAGCATAAAACGTAAATGAAATTGTATTAGCATTATGCTACATGCATAACGTCATTGCCAGGGTCGCTATGTGTCACCCGTCAAGTAACAATTATGAGAAATGAGTAAATGTCCTCACAGTTACCGACAGAATGTGTATGACGTGAACTCAAACTTTAACTTAACTCAACTTGTTTTGCGTAGCTGGACACACCCATTTCCTGTCGCCAATTGTCGCTTGTTTCAGAAGTCTTTCTTTAATTGAAACAAATGATATTGCATCGCTCTGCTGTTGCTAGTCCATTGCGGTGTGCACGCAGCTTTACTAGCTGAGAAAACTAGTGAAGGGTCTATAAGATTGTAGTTGGACAATTTTATTAAAAAAATGTTAACAAAGTATAGAAAAAAACACCTGACACACACACAGCTCTTGAGCTACAAAAGAGCAATTTGTAAGCAACTGAATGTTTTGAGTGATTTAAAGTGTGTAAATTTTAGGGGCATGTAGTGGTGAGGTTGCAAATTGCAACCAACGGCCCAGTCCACTGCTCACCCCTCGCTTTTGAAACGCATAGAGAAGCTACGGTAGCCACCACCGGAAAAACATGTCATTGACAGAGACAACTTTATTTTTTTTTAAAGTTTGTCCATTAAGAGCTTCTGTAGAAACATGGCGGCACAAAATGGCGACTTCCATGTAAGGGGACCCTCGGTGTATGTAGATAAAAACGTCTCATTCCAAGGTAATAAAACAATAACGGGTCTTTATAAAAAGTTCTTTATACACCCCTGATAATATAGTTTTGTATATTATTTTGCATTTATGTCAAGACATCCTTTTTAAAATTACACACTGCACCTTTAATAAATGCCATTTCTTTCACCAAGACACAACATTGTTCTAAAATAAACTAAGACCGTTATAATTTCACAGTAGGTGATCTCTACGACATTCAACATTACAGACCTATTATGAAACTCCAATTATTTTTCTTTATATCACACTTAGTACCAACATCACATTGAATGATTTGTCATGGAAACACACAGCATGAAACCACTAATACATGCCGTGCACCAGAGAGGTAAGACATGAGTCTATAAGAGCGTTGACTGTTGTTATTAGAAGAAAGAAAGTAAATGGCACTCAAAAACATCACAAACAACGAGACTGGTCAATATTACCAACATACATTGCATGTATAACATCTGCTGTAACAGCAGGACGAGCTCACAACAGCATACTGTAGTCTCACTGAGAAGACGACCTGCCATTTATCATCACAACAGGGAAAATAACTTCAATTAACTAGAGAAATCTCCACGCCTGAAGAAGATCTTATTAGCTGGAATTGTACAAGTGCCTTTGTTTATCTTCTCCGCTCTGAATTATTTCACGTTTAATTTGAATGTGACACGCCATTATTCAAGTCAACGTGAAACGCCGCTCGCAACCTGTTTTACTTTCGCAATGATGTATTTCGGTGTGAAACAAGACATTACTAAATAAAGAAGAGCTTGATTTTATCCATTAGGAATTTAATTGAAAGTTACGTGTTTAAAAAATAAGAAATCCGTCGAAATATAAAGTCGTGTTTTTTTTTAATGTTTTTAATCTTTTTTTAATAAAATACTTGAATATTGCAGATAAACTGTACTTCAAATCTACAATCCAGAATGTTTGCCTCTCTATCGCCATCTCTGTTTAAAACATAAAAATGCAGCTTATTTTACCTACTTATAGTTACGTTGGTTTTAATCATTTTGCATTCAAGCTATACATTTTGTCAATATCTGTGTTTCCTGGGGATCGAACCCATGCAGCTAACGCAATGCTCTACCATTTGAGCTACAGGAACCTACGCGACTACAAATGATGTTGAAATTTAATTGATTTTAAACAAAAAAAAAATCTCTTAAAGGGACACTCATTCTCATTTTCCAGCTCTCCTAGTTAAACATTTGATTCTTTCCGTTTTGGAATCCATTCAGCTGATCTCCGGGTCTGGCGCTAGCACTTTTTGCTAGCATAGCTTAGCACAATCCATTGAATCTGATTAGACCATTAGCATCATGCTAAACAATAACCAAAGAGTTTCGATATTTTCCTTAGTACACGATGTAACTACAGAAGAGTCAAGTTTTAAATAGGAAACATATCAAAACTCTTTGGTTATTTTTAGCGCGATGCTAATGGTTTAATCAGATTCAATGGATTTTGCTAAGCTATGCTAAAAGTGATAGCGCCAGACCAGTATCAGCTGAATGGATTCCAAAACGATTAGAATCAAATGTTTAACTCTAGGGAAGCTGGAAAATGAGCATATGATGTCACATTGCTCTCGATAACAGTAGCAACGGCCAAAAATACATTTTAAAGACATGTTTCTTGAACACAAATCTTGTGAGACTTCCAAGCTATTCCCAGACAGACTGTTGGCACCTGACAGAAGCAGAAGGCCTGTAGCTGATAACCAGCTGAGTTAAGGTTAATATGATTTTTATTTGTGAATATATCTTCTTGTTTCTCACCCAGCAGGACCACAGCAGACAGGAGAACCTTCAACTTTTCTATCTGACTTCAGAGACAACAGTTGTGTGACGTGCATCATAGCTCAAGGTTAATTTTACTTTTAAAGCACGAGCCTAAAGCTACTCGTCACTACTTCAATCTCAACTAGAGTCATTTCCAGTGCTAAGCAAGCACACATGGAGATCTGGCACTGAGCTGAGATTCCTGATTTATTCACCTTTAGAGAATATTGAATTTCCACCGTCGGCCTGTTACAGGCTCTTATTAAACGCCTGCTGGGAGCCGTTACCTCACCGCCGCTCTCGTGCCAAACGCTGAAGAGCAAGAACACAGTTATTTAGAAAGCAGGGTCACGCCTGAATGACGGATATCAGCCATACACCAGAGCGCTTGACTGCAGTGTGTAAGATCAGTGTAACACCAGTTTACACATCTGTATCGCTTTATAATCACATTGCTATTTTAACAGCACTGTTCATTGGAGGTTCTGCATGCTCCAATAAATGAAACTCAGCAAACAAAAACAGTCATTACATTTAAAGTCCCCCTGTGGTGAAAATTAAGTTTTTATTGTTGTTTATATGTCTATGTGGTGTTTTTAATATGATAAAGATTAACTGTATGCAAATTCATCATTTAGTACCAATTCTGAGTATTTTCTCATTTCTAAGATTTGAAATCACCTTGATCAGAAACTGCCGAATGTAGCATCTATTAACATATATGTCTATGGTTCAAAATTATGCGAAAGAGTAGAGGCGAAGACTACTTTGCATATTTATATCTATGGTCGGAGCAGTGTAATTAAGTAGAGGCGGGGATTAATTTGCATATTCGTAAATACGCGCAAAAGAAATGAGGCAAGGGTGTAAATTTACATTTAAGCTGTTTAAAACATGAAGAAATTATATGAATAAACTTTTACATACTATGCTCAAAGATGCATTTAAACTGATAAAAGTATTGACTACAGAGAGACTTAACTTAAAGCTGCAATCTGTGACTTTTTTTGATGATATTTCACAAATAAATACTAGAATTCTGTGTTAAAAATTGTAAGGGGCATGTTTTCAATTGTTTCCGATGGAAGCGCAGCACTTTTTTCAAAAATGCTAGCAGCTGGCTGTGTTTTTCTGTGCTCAGCGCTGAGCACCGATAGTTGAAAAATTTTCACATTTGGGTGAAACGCTCAGCCCATCAATGTCACTTCTCACTCGGACGTCCAATCACAGCGGAGGAGGGGCGGGACAAATATAGAACCCGAAGCACTCAGATAAAAAAAAAACTGGCATTTTCAGCCGTGTTTAAGCGCTTTGGTTGTACACAGCCCTTAAAGCAGAAAGCTTATAATCATGATTTACAAGTTAAGCAGTCTGGAATGATTTCACAGTGAATGTCGGTTTGATATAATTTGACTTTTAAAGATAAGTAAAATAACCTGCAGTTTTTGTGTTTTAAACCGAGATGGCGATAAAGAGGCAAAATTGCAGCATTGAAAATAAAACGTGTGTTGTCACTGACTGAGCTTCAAAGAAAACAATTTACAATGTAAAGCAGTTCATGCAACTTCCAGCAGCCTCGAGCGGTAAAAACAGTACAGTAAAACACTATAAACATGTAGCTCTTCAATCTCACGCTTGTTTCCACATCAAAACATTTAAACGCTTCACGTGATGCAACAGAACCAATAATGTTTACTGTAACGCCAATCAATGTCAAACGTGCCACAATACATCTGAAGACAACATGGTTTAATGCACACAAGCCGAATGAGAGATCTATAGGAAATAAAAAGTTTCAGTGAATACACACAGTCATATAGACCCATATAGATTTCTTCATCCACCCCAACATGTACTGTATTACCAAAATCACCACATCTATTACATTTTGATTGATGGGTGCATCTATGCCTGTGTTGTTCTTCAGACTGATGATGCCATTATAGATGCTCAGGTCTGAGTATGTGGTGCCCGATCTCATCCCCTGGGAATATATGTGTGCGAGGTTTTAATATTGCCTGCAGTAATCGGTGTGGCGCTGGGTAAGTGGTCTTGGGAAAGACACAATTTGATTACCGACCATAAGCACTTTAATTTTCCGTAGATGGTATAACATGTGGCAGACCATCTCCCACATCTCTCAGCGATGTGGCCGTGTCTAATAAATACTATTTTCTCTTTTCAAACAGGCTTTTTAGATTACAGCTGTCCCTGCGAGCGTGATTAAACTTTACACCGCAACAAATACGGCACTGTTAGCGCGCTTTATCTCTGAGTGTTTGCAAAGTCTAAAACAGTTTCCAAAGGATTTAAAGTGAGCGATGGGGTCGTGCACACTTCTGTTGTTATTCTGGAAGCAAACAGCTTGTTTTACATAAACCCAGGAGGTGATTTCTTTCCTATTATGCAGTTTGGCTGTGCATGAAATCTATGATAGAGACTAACATAACTACATGTGTGAGAACAAATCCACTGGTTTAAAAATATTACAGCTTTTTCAGTAGCTCAATAAAATTCTACATTGCGGTATTTGTCACTTTATGCACTGCAAAGGAGAATGCCTTTCACAAATAGCTTTTTTTAAACAGAATCCTAGATAATTATACATTAAAAAATATACATAAAATTATATAAATATTACAAATGACACAGTATTTTTTTAAATTATATAACCTAAAATGATAAATCTCAAAGTTCACTGCCAGTCGATATATTTTCTTTAACAGAATTCACCTTCCAAAGCCTACAGGGAACGGCCGGTTTGGACTACAGCATTATACTTCCTGCTTTAATGTGGTCAATATTAGAGTTTTTGACTAAATTCCGCCAACAGGAATACGTCAGTCGCCAGCTAAGCTAACGGCAAGCTAAGCTGCTATCGAATCAAAACGCACTAAACAAGCAACACAATCAAAACTCCATACGCATTTCTGAAGTAGAGACTTCTTAGGACAAGAAAGACATCAGGACAGTGAAAAAAGTGCTATACAGATAAGTAAATTGTGTGAAAAATACAGCGTTTTTTACACATGTTATATTGCGTACTGTAAACACAATCAAAGCTTCAAAAACACAGAAAGAACGGGACCTTTAAAAGACTCTTGTGAGAAATGAGATAAACACATTACATTAAATCCAAACAAACAAATCACTGTAACATTCGATAACACAAAAGCTACAACCCATGAAGTGTGACTCATCTGTTCTTCTGATTTTAATGCTGTTACTTGCAAAGTCTGTGAAGTGGCACAAAACGTCATTGGAACCCGTCTGTAATTTGGCCCTGAAAAATGACAAAGGACCAGTGAGCGCTGAGAGTCCTGTGTATGAACACAGAAACAGCGAGCTTTCACAAACAGAGCTAATTACACGAGGATAAATCCCTGTTTATCACGTGGCTTATGAGACACCAGTTAATTGCCTCCGCTTGTCATCTTTCAAATCCCTCAGAAGTCCCCGTGGCTCCTGGTCGCTTCGCCACGTGTCTGCCGGCCCTTTAGTCGCATGACACGCATGGCAACAGCAAGAAAACTGCAAATTACAGTAAGTTACTGTATAAGAAACACAGCTGTTTTCAATATGTAAGACCCAAACTGCACTACCATACTTATCAAACTATTTCTGCAGCTTACAGCACAAATACTCTGCATAGTATGCAAAATATGCACATGCAAGGAGAAATATTCCATCCCACAATGCAATGCGCTTAACTGGACCGTCCTTGCCAAGTGTGACAAATGAGAAAGAAGTAATTACAGCTGGAATTTATAACATTTGACTGTCAAAGCTTTAACATTCAACTTGCTGTATTTAAGATGCACAACGCTGTTTAAAATGTTTATAACTGCAAACGTTAGTTAATTGCTCGCATCGGTTACTATAATGCATAGTGTTGACAGTTTAGAGTACGCACTGCACAGTAAGCTAGTATTTCAGGCGAAAATGTGACATATTTAACTTCTGCACCGTTAAGCATTTCAGAGTAAATGAGATGACTGAGTCAGAGCAAAACATGAGGATTGGACTGAATCGTGATGTTATTAAAGCTGTGCTTGTCAGCAGAGAAGTTGTTTAAGTTCTTTCAAAGACCAAACAACAGAAATGCCTGGACAACAGACTAGTTTGTTTTTGTACGATTGACTTCATAGGAATTTATACCAATTAGCCAACTCACGAATTTCGTGAGATCGGGCTGGGAAAACTCCAGATGTGAATACTTATTTGTGGTATGTTGTGAAAAGCCGTGGGCCGTCGTCGAGAGCACAGAGATGTTATGAAACTCCTGCAGCTGTCTCTGAAACTCAAGAACACAGAGAAAGAGGTGGTGGGGTTCAGGAAAATTGAGATTGTTTTCGTGACATTATAATATGTCGCAACGCTTCTCTCTTGCCGGGCTTCAGGCAAAACAGAACTCTGGATCGATCGGCCAAAAATATCCGGTCGGCACAGGGAATTGCTTTTTGAGAGCGCTGAAGCAGAATTATGTGGACAGATGTGTTATGTGGGAACATTTCAGGTGAATGGGTGTGTGGGGACGGAAGATGTTTATATCACAGATATTTGGCCATCCTGATTGCTTCAAGACCATCGGAACCTAACGCATCAAATCCATCCTTTAAAGACTGATGGAGACAAATGAAGCGTGTCGGATTGTTCATCTGTTGTAAAACGTGTTGAGAAGAACCAAGATGGTGTGATAACACACTTGTGGTTAGCACAAACTTCAGTACTCGCAGGGTGATACAGTACTTACCAGGATTGAAGGGTGACTATATGTGCCATTTCTCCCGGACACGTCCTGGCCAGGATTTCAAGTGCATCATCGGGAGTTCAACAAATGCGACTTCCGGAAGACGCACTTGAAATCCTGGCAAGGATGCATCCCAGAAAAATGGCACGTGTTGTCACCCTTAAGGGGGTCGCACACCAGCCGCGCAGCTCAGCGTCACGCCGTGTCGAGTCGCATGTAGGACAACTCGGAGGATTCATAAACCGGAAGTGCACATTAAATAGCACGAGCTTCGTCAGATAGCGTCTACTTCAAAATGCAAAATATACGTTAGCAGATAATGTTAATCGTTAATGATTTGGGACAAATATGATGTTATTTAATGTTAAACTATGTGAGTGGCGCTGTGTGGCGCGACAGGGATTTGAGCAACTTCCTGAGTCAAAGCTGGGCGGCCGGTGTGCATACACTCATAGAAAATAATGTGTTCGATTTTTTTAGAACGTCGCGGCCGGTGTGCGATCCCCTTTAGGATTGTAACGGTATACCGGTATGATGGTATACCATAATATAAAATTATATGATTATCATACCATAAACATTTGCTTATTCCCGGTTTTGGAAAAAATATAATAATGGCCGTTTCACACGGTACGCGGTAAGCGGCAAAATCGCCGTGCGGCTTCAGCTTTTCTCTTGTATTGGAAGCGTTTTGTGCAGCATTTAGTGCAAATATGTTTATCTTCAACTGCGCCTGTCATGAAGTACCATGTCCGGAGAAGGAACAGAATTTTGGGTGCACGAGCAAGGCGTGTGGACCAACTCCGCTTCACCTCTGTAACCGCCCCCGTTTGCCGCTTTCCGCACGTCTCCTATTGAAAAAGAACTAAACACTCGCGGTTGCCGCGTACCGTGTGAAATGGCCTTAATAAAGACTGCTAGACGCCACTCGTTTATGTACAGCAGAGGAAATATCAGATCCAGTGACTACAAAATCTAAGCTCTATCCCCAACCTGAAAAAAGTTAAAATTTGCAGAATGGGAATACTTTGGGTATCTGATAAATGAAGGCGGGGTTTTCCTTAAAGATGGATATTCAGTTTGCAAGAAATGTGGACAAAAAGTGGCTGCAAAAGGAGGAAATACGTCGAACATGTGCTACCATATTCGCGAATACATCGCTCTGTGAAGATAAAAGTTTGTTTTGTTTATAATTTAAAGCAGTATTTTTCCGTGATGCAGAGGGAATCCCGAAATCCAGTCATGAAAATCGGCCATAAATTGGAAATGGATTTGTGTTTCATTTTCGGCCGATCTGTTTTCGGACACAAAGCTGTTATATAAATGCATCTCTGAAGGGAACTCTCTTGAGAAAAGTCTTGATGGCATTTTCTTTCCAGCTAATTGTTTTTTTTTGTTAGCTAAAAACATTTGGACAGTTGACTAACTTTAACCAACAGTGGATTATCTGCACATCAGGGGTCTCATTAATAAAACTGTGTGTAGGATCCTTACTAAAAGCCCAAAAGGCAAAAATGGTATATGCCAAAAAATATTAAGACTTCAACAACAAAGCAATGTTCCCTTTATAAATCACATATCACCTGCAAGTGTGTACATGAATCATCCTTAGATTCCACCATGCAAGCCTATTCTCCCATCAAGTTTTTGTTTTTTATAGATCACAACATTTGCGTGGGAACTGGCACGCTTTATAAATGAGATATCAGGTCTTATACTGTGGTGCACACCCCAGCGACTAGCAACGTGAAGCTATATGATCTTGTTCATTTTAATGGAAGCTTGATGACTTCAGGCAGTGAAAACAAGTGACAGTTACCATTGGCAACAGGAAGTGGGCGTGTTCAGCTATGCAACAAAGTTAAGAACATTTCAACTTTATGCAAATGATAGCAAATTTCACATTCTCCATTTTACTGAGAGGAAGGTTGGTCGTTTGTTTATAGCTGTTACAAGGCCGACCAGAATTAGGAATTCCTCCTGACAACCTCATTAAATGCGGCATTCCACAATTAAATAAAGTGTTTGCCCATAATAAAAGAAATGAATGTACTTTAAATACTTTGATAGCTCAAAGCACATGAATGCAACATAGAAATCTCTCAAACATACTCAAATTCCCTTTAAACACCTTATATCTGAAGTGCTAGACAGACCTCAACAAAATCCTGACTCTATGTCTTATTTAAGATCTGTAAATACTAACTTGAACAAACCACCAAAAGCAGTTATATCAATACATCACAATATACAAAATAAACCATGTGTGTGTGCACGCGACGTCAATCCAATCACCAAAGCGTGTACCTGCTGTTGAATGTCAAAATCTACAGCATCAATTAATCAAAACTTCCACATTTGAAAAGCAAAGAGACAGATTGTGCTGTCGATAGAGAGCACTGATGTGTTCAAAGAGATCAACAGCCAAACCAAAAAACAGTGACAGTCTTACTCCTGAGAGAAGAAATCCAAACTCTGAGCAGAACTTCTGTCGCTCTGACTCCTGCAGTTTGCCACAAGCACCATGCACGGTGTTATCAGTTATACACCGAATCAATAATGATTCACTTCAACCCTCATGGGATTCTCAACACCGGAGGCGATGAAATCATTTTTCATTTACCAACGGCAAGTCAACGATCCGATTCTCCTCACAGATACACTGAAGCCTAACGTCTAAAGCCTTAACTTTTAAATGATGATTTCTGAAAGCCTTCAGGTTCCGACACACAACAACCAGAAGTAGATTTGGGCATTTTTCAAACGCTTTTATCCAAAATGACTTACAGAAGTGATAAAAACAACATAGCGATTCAGCACTTAGCAACAAAAAGTATAAAATCTGTGAATTGTTAACTAAACATTACACTGTAAAAAAGCAGCATGAAGTTAAAACAACTTGGTTTTGCAAATCAATTCAACCTACTATTTTAAGTTTTGACCTGTGTGGGTTGACATAACTTATAAAAACAAGTTCAAATCTTTAACTTATTTTGTTAAGTTAAAGTAACATAAAATGTATGTTGATTTGACAAAAATTCTGCATTTTTTTATACAGTGTACGTATAATAATTTACAATTTGACAATGTCTGTTGATTTATCTTACAAAATCAATGTTATCAGAAACAAATAATCTCTGATCTTAGACACATAATACAGTACAAACAAGTGTCCATTAAGTAAAAAAATAAACAAAATAAAAACTGCACTCTTAAAACGGTGGTTTTAAAAAACACATTATGTGTTAATATAGGAACCACACATTTTTGTGTTGTTTTTAACACATCCTGAGTTGTCCCTTTTATTTATTTGAACACAAAATCAACACAAAATGACACATAATGTGTTAAATGGGATAATATAAATTAACACATACTTCCTTGGAGTGTGTTTATATTTTTAAGATGTCTTTTTTTGTTTTATGAACTTAATTTTGAAACAGGACTTACCAACCACCCTACCAACCTACCAAATATTTTAAAAAGTTTAGGTTTTGCTAAACTAAACCAATTTGTGAACCGATTTCCTTATGCCAGCACAGCAACGCCGCGTCAACAAACAAAATGGCTGCCGCATTACACCTGTTACTTGTACACATTTCTGTTATTAACCCTTTTAAATATATCTAAAGTCACCTACTGTTTCTTCCTCAATGTTTTTTTTTATTTGCAAGAGAAAACCAACATAACAGATTTTCTTGTCAATGCCACCTTTAATTTAGGCTACCTTCGGAGTTAACGGTTCCGACTGGAATTAGGCTAATAAACGTTTACCTGTCATAATTATATTTTGGCTGGTTATTATGTTTTTAAAACATCCCTCTTATGATTTTACTGATTTACCGTGTCTTACAGATGTGTTTACCTCACCTGCCGTTCAGCAGCGCGAGCAGCTCGCCCGCGTGATACAGGTCGTTGCGCATGACGCGGCTGAAGCGAAAAGAGTTCAGGTTGCAGAAGGTCACGGCGGGAAATATCATCACATGTGCTGTGACTTCGTCCAGCTTTGTGACGTGGGGATACTGGAAGTAATATTTGATGCGGTCCACGCACACGATCAGCAGGAACGAGAGCGAGCCCATGAAAAACATGATCCAGAGGCATCGTTTAATACAGTGCCGTTCATAACTGAACATGTGTGAGATGCCATGAAGCGTGGAGCGGCTCGAAAAAGCCTCGATGGATGCTGGACGCTCACAGTCCAGGTTATCATCTGATTCGGTTTTGAGATCCATTGTATGGGAGGTTTAAAGATGTTTTTATGAATTAAACGCAGATGTAGAGGGTTCAAAAATCCCACCAAACACAGCTTTCTAGGAAGTTCCAACTGTGAAATAAAGTAAAACAAAGTTAACAGTCTGTTGTTACTCCAGATGTTTGTACCTGATTTGACCTGCACGTAATAGAGATGTAGATTCTCCCAGGTGAAATTTAATTTAATTTTTTACTTTGTGAGAGCATAAAACACTTTCAGGTGAACAAAAATTTAATCAAAACGGTGTGTTCAAAAGTAGAGTTTTTGCAAGACGCGCAAAAATCCAAATAGTTAAAATATTCTCGAAATAAGCGCGATTATTCGTCCGTCTGAAGTCCTCGTGTTCTTCACTGAAATAAATCTGTAGTTGCAGATGTCTGTGCGTTCACTTAATTCGTATTCTCAAAATCTCTTGAAAATTATTTCCTGTATAATTGATGTCATGGATTCGACCGCGTCCCCGTCAGCTGGCACGGACGCGAGAAACGCATCGCTCGGTTGGACGCGAATGTCTTCACATCGTCCGCTCCAAACACAGCAGTCGGATGAAGGCAGACCCGGTCGGATCGGGTTTCGGGTTGTGGTGACGGTGACACAGAGGATCTTCAGATGTTGGCATCACCCTCTGTTATTAACACAGCACTGTACGCTTGTCCGTGTCGGTTGAAGTGTCGTTTTGTGAGTTATATAGTCCTCGTGCGTCCGGTGTAGATGCAGACGCGCGTGTCATGAAGAACCACAGACTGCACACTGCGACTCTCTCACCATCACTCTGTATAGCCCTATAGACCATTTCTCTAAAGAGAGAGAGGGAGGGAGGGGGATGTAATTCAATTTTTGTACTTAGCATTATACGCTATTTTGCATTATATTTGTATACTTTTTATGTTATTATTCAATTTTGAAATATAAATCAATGTTTTCTTAAAGTCGATATTTTCTTTATTTGTATGTATAATTATTTTGCTAGCAATATATATATACACACTGCTTATTACTTCATGTTTTATTATTAATCTTTGTTAGATGTAAATTATTAACAAACAGCTGTTTTTAATTTATTGTGCAATAACTAATGTTACCAGATACATTTGATTTAAAAAGTATTAGTAAATATTGAAATGAACATCTATAAATGCTGTTAAACTTTTGTTTAATGCTATTTAATTTTGACTAATGTACTTTTGAAATGTAACCGTACCCTAACCTTAACCATGAAGTGTTATCATTATTTTTCATTCATTTAAATTTTATTGTTTTTAATTGTTTAATTATACTTTAGAGTCATGTACAATTATTTGTCAAGTAGATCGAGACAAGACATGAAAAAGACAAGATGATTTACAAGAAGCATGTGTGTATATATAAATTATTCATTCAATTTACTCAATTTTTTTATGGTTAGTTGTCGCAATCAATTTATTTAAGCTACATCAACAAAAAAATGCAACACAAAAAACTTTTATTTAAATGTAGCTTAAATAAATTAAATGCAACCATTTACCTTTAAAAAATTTAGTAAATCTAATGAATATTTTTTTAATCTATCTATCTATCTATCTATCTATCTATCTATCTATCTATCTATCTATCTATCTATCTATCTATCTATCTATCTACTTAAATCTATCTATCTATTTATCTCTAAATCATATGTTTTATATTGTTTCATATTATCTATGAATGAACAAGATTGATTTATGTCATGACATCTATGAAAACAGTTCTCTACGGTTATTTTGTGTATATGAATGGACAGACCTGCTGACCAGAAGGTGTTGGAGTGATAAATGAGTTAGTAGTTAAGTACTGATGAGTGTTATTAAAGAAGCTCACAGCCCAGAGGTGAAAGCGAATCCACCCATGAAATTACACTGAATGCATTCTAATTCCCGGCCGTGAGTGTATCGGTTAACGCTGGGTGTCGCTGTCACAGATCTGATCAATAAGAGGCGATGTTGCCCATAGCTGAAGATCAACTTTCATGAACCCACTAAAGTGTCAGTGCGCAAACTTTTACAATGAGCAGAGATACAGAACAACCTGTCCAGGTAAACAGCTGTTTGTGAACTGTATCACTTTTGGAAATGGTTTGAATATGATCTGGATGATTATTGATCCATTATAAGGATGTAGAATATGAAACCAGACACCTGAAGTGAGGTTAAGGGTTAGTCTCATGAGCCAATGATAAAGGGTCTATGTAGAGCTGTATATTCTCATGTGACATGTATAGGTGTATGTCTCAAAGCAATTTCTTCCGGTGTGCTGATCTATAAGGCTGAATATTCCTATAAATAAAATCTTACATGTAAGGTCAGTCTATAGACCTGTAATACAGTAGCTGTATAAAACATTGTTCAGGCACTATAAACCTTATTTATCAACACATCTCATGCAATATTGACTTTTATGAAGCCACATAAAACAATGGAGTACTCAACCATTGTGTGAATAAAGAAATCTGTCAGACCGCTAACATGTGCTGTGTAAAACCAGCCTGTGCTTTGACTCAAAAACAACATTTGCTTCTGTACAAGTCTCAGGCCTTTAAGAGATATAGTTTAGTTATTAACATTCATGCCTTTGGCGAATTATTATACAGGTACACATTTTATCAGTATGCATTTTCTCTGGGATCAAACCCATGTCCTACATATGCATTTATTTTATGTTAATACATAGTCCATTGCTCTGAGCATGTCACAGATCACTTGCTGAACAAAGCTTTTTAAAGTGTACAGGTAATGTCTTGGATCCTACGGCTGCATGCGGTTCTTTCCAGAACCATCTGCCAAAGCTCTCGTCTTGCTCTGCTCACTGCATAATGGGCATTCACAGATGCACCGTGCAACAGATTTAATGGCTGGCGGACGGAAGTGCAGGTAATGAAATTGAGAAAATGGCTGAGAGGAAAAATCCATCAACATCGTCCTGGGACAGTTTACAGTACGTCTTCTGTACAGAAATTAAACGTTTCATTGATCATCCGGATGGAACTTGAGGAAATGTAATGGAACTGCATTGTCAGGAAATTATTTTTTAAAAGTGTTGGTACTTATGAGTGTCTAAATGAAAAGTTAACAATTATCAACAAGACAAACTGACAACACACAAATAAGTTTGAGCAAATAAGAAATCCATTCTTTAAAGACTGATGGAGACAAATGAAGCGATTCTGATTGTGCATCTGTTGTAAAGCCTGTTGAGAAGACTCAAGATGGTATGACAACACACTTATAGTTAGCAAAAACAGGGTGATACAGTAATTATCATGATTGTACTATTAAACACATTTGGACAGGTTATTGTCCGATTAACATTTTTACATTTCCTTTGGTGTGTAAGTGTGTATTAGTTCATGTTAACAATATGCAAAAGATACCAACCCCAAAGTAAACGATGACGCGAGTTATCGTCTCCAACATAAATCTATTTTCTTGTACTACAACAAACACACGGATTGTAGGCAACAGTTTACTTCCTGAGATGTAGACAAGACCGACATTATCATAATTCCTCCGGCTTCAGACTCACAGCCTGTAAGTTAACTCCTGTTAGCAACCGAATCTTTCAAACATGGTAAGGAGCGTCACATTTCCTGCTGACGTCAGAGGTATTCAGGCCAATCACAACGTACAGATTAGCTGGCCAATCAGGGTCACAGAGCTTTTTAAATCTGTGCGTTTCAGGAAGAGAGTGAAATCTGGAGCTACAAAAATGTACGATATGTTGAAAATAATGTGTTTTTTACCATAAACCACGCAAATACATTGTATTATACCAAATACACAAAATATCTTTGTTTTTTAGCAATGAAATGGGTGCTCTTTAACAAACTAATAGTGGATCATCTGAAGAACAAGTCTTATGTTGCTGTGCACACCGGCACGACTTACAATGGTGGAGCTACGTGATCTTGTTCATTTCAATTGGCGGCCGGTGACTTCTTGTTCAAGGGTGCATGATGCGAAGCTCGTCACAATGTATTTTTTAGCCCGTTATGTATGTTGCTCATCATGACAAAATATGACACAGTATGTCCGTTTACAGTACATCTTCTGTACAGAAAAGAAAAGTTTAATTGATCATCCGAATGTAACGTAAGGAAATGTAATGGAACAAATGCATTGTCAGGAAAATTGTTGGTACTTAAGAGTTTCTAAATGGAAAAAAGCAATTATCTATAAGACAAACTGACAACAAACAAATACATTTGAGCACTTAATCTAATGCAGGAAGAGTACAAAGGTATAGAAGTGCAAAAGTTTTTATGAGAAAGTTTAGTTTGAATACAATTCCAGTAATGCACGTGAATGTTGGCCTAGTGGTTATGTCACTGTGCTTTTGTGCTAATACGAAAAACCACTGATTCCTATAGGCCACTTAACTTTGTTCTTTTCTGTATCAATAAAAGTGAAAATAAATGGCACTCAAAAGTTCAGAAAGATCTGATGCTATTGGAAAGTAAGCACTTTTTCAGGTTCTGTCAGATCTGAACTGGACTCCAAAAGCATAAACACGTGTTTCCGTTTGGTAAACAAAAGCCTGTTGACCCTACAGCGCCGTAAACTCTTTGACAAACCTCAGTGCGCCAAGCGCATCTATAAGAACTGTCTTCTTGGCAGTCTGACGTGAAGTCTGTGGCGTTGAAAGAGAGGCTTGGCCGGCCCTTGAGGAATGGACAGATGGATGATTAGCTATAATGAGGTCCTGCAGGGTTCAGAGCGACACTGAGCAGAATCGAGTGGCACATTGAAGAAAATCCAAGGACATTGTCTCCAGGAAAGTGAAAGCCATTTGGTTTCCAATGGTTTGAGGGGGAAAGTGCATGCAAATGGGAAATCACTGCAAGGTTCTGGATCTCAACACATGCTGTAGGTAGCAGACTAGCATACTAGTTTTACAGTATGAAGTATGTTTGATGTATACAGTATGCATAAGATGTCGTATCCCACAATGCAATGCGGAAAAGCTTGTAAAGCAGACCTCTGTTTTGAAGTACTGACAGAGCAGTTTATAAACTGATTCATGTCATCCACACTTTAATATCTTAAACTGTAAGAGTCTGATCAACTTCATATGATATCCATGTATGGTTTCAGAGAAACTCTTGTATTATTTTTTAATTAAACCTGCTGAGAACTGTAAAAGAAGTTCATTCATATCTGGCTTTGTGTTATTGCTTTTTATGAATTTAAAGACCTGAAATATGAATGTTGAAGGTACTTGAATGAAATACCATTGTCGATATTTTCCTCAAGATCCACAACTCTTCAAGCGAGTGATTCCTAAAAAATATAATTCAACTAAAATTATATGATGGCTGACACCACCTTTGGTGTATGAGTGAATGGGTGAATGTGAGGCATATTGTAAAACGCTTTGGATGGCCATGGGTCTATGAAAGCGATATATAATGCAGTCCATTTACTTAGCGTTCTACACTTAAAAAAAAAACATTTAGTGTGAACGTAACATGTGAGCAGTTCAATTCAGTTTCATGCAGACACTATGGACTTTTTGAAGATTCATTGGTATATTATCTTTGTGAAACATAGCTGGCTTGGTTTGCTAAGGGTAAAGGGTAAAACTGGTTAAAATGAGTGCTTAAATTAGCAAACTCTAAGACGTTTATACTGTTGAAACTAGAGACAAATATGTTCCACAACTTAAAGGGACATTCCACTTTTTTTGAACATAAGCTCTTTTTCCAGCTCCCCTAGAGTTAAACATTTGATTTTTACGGTTTTGAAATCCATTCAGCTGATCTCCGGGTCTGGTGCTACCACGTTAAGCATAGCCTAGCATAATCCATTGAATCTGATTAGACTATTAGTATCGCGCCTAAATAAAAATAACCAAAGAGTTTCGATATTTTTCCTATTTAAAACTTGACTGTTCTGTAGTCACATCGTCTACTAAGACCAACGGAAAATTTAGGCAGATATGCTATACTCTCATTGTGGTGCAATAGGCAGAAAAGTCCTTGATTGTTACGCCAGAATGAGAGTATAGTTCATAGCCATATCTGTCTAGAAAATCGCAACTTTTAATTTTCCGTCAGTCTTAGTACACAATGTGACGACAGAAGAGTCAAGTTTTAAATAGGAAAAATATTAAAACTCTTTGGTTATTTTTAGTGCGATGCTAATGGTCTAATCAGATTCAATGGATTGTGCTAAGCTATGCTAAACATGGTAGCGCCAGACCCGGAGATCAATTGAATATATTTTAAAACGGTAAAAATGAAATGTTTGAATCTATGGGAGCTGGAAAATGAGCATATTTTCAAAAAAAGTGGAGTGTCCCTATTTGTTTCTAGTTTCAGCAGTATAAACGTCTTAGAGTTTGCTAATTTAAGCACAGTTTTACCCTTTACCCTTAGCAAATCAAGCCAGCTATGTTAATCTAATGCAGGAAGAGTACAAAGGTACAGCAGTACAAAAGTTTTTATGAGAAAGTATAGTTTGAATACAATTCCAGTAATGCACGTGAATGTTGGCCTAGTGGTTATGTCATTGTGCTTTTGTGCTAATACGAAAAACCACTGATTCCTATAGGCCACTTATCTTTGTTCTTCTCTGTATCAATAAAAGTGAAAATAAATGGAACTCAAAAGTTCAGAAAGATCTGATGCTATTGGAAGATATGGGCGAGCACTAAAAGTGCTAGCGCCAGACCCGGAGATCAGCTGAATGAATTCCAAAACTGTAAAAATCAAATGTTGAACTCTAGGGGGATAATTAGCATATGTTTTTAAAAAAGCGTGTATCTTTAAAGATTAGAAAAACAACATTTTGTCTTTTCTGACTAGCTTTATAAAATTTCAGTAACAGACTAAAAAACTTTCGGCTACAAGTGGGTTCCTCATAACGTTAAGTGGGACTATATCGGGTCTATAGTTAACGTAGACCATGAAATGATGCTTATTGCTCCAAGCAAACCAGTTTAAAAGGGTTTGTTTAGGAGTAAAAGCAGTTCACAGATATCAAGTGTCTATGAACACTTTTGGATGGTATGTTTTTACTGAATTATCAAATGCTTTTCATTAAAATTTTTACTTCACAGCTCAAATTCCAACCCGATGTAGGATCAACACATCACAGACATGTCTCTGTACTCATATCACCTGTTCAATACTCACAATGATAACAGCTGAAATCATTCATTTGTTTAGTTCAATGACTTCACCGCCCAACACTGAAACCTCGACAATCCACATGGCTTCAGCTAAATGCCACTGTTTAATAATGATTGACATCAATCACAAAGGATTAGAGAAACAAAGGTTTCCTGAATGTCAAGATTATGGAGCAGAATACACAATGCTTTCCTCATCCTCTTCATCAGTTATTAACAGATTTCAGCTGTCTGTATTAATCGGTTTTCTTAATTAACAACATTCACAGGCATTATTATTTACAGCCAACGCTTTTCATTTAGTTAAATACGAAAATTAAACGTTTTAAGATTGACTTAGTGACAAAACCAGGATTTACAGCCTGTGTTTTAATGATTAATATTTGCACAGTTTTCTTATTAGCGACGCCTATACGTATATTAAGTAGGTTGTTAAGAACATTGATAAACCAAACAAGCCATTTCCAAACTCAAAAAAAGCTTTTTGTTTGCCTTAAATGGTAAACATGGAAATGAATTAAAGTTTTAAATGATTTAGTGCTCTTATCTGTCCGTATGACAGCTTCAATCTGACACATGTAAAGCAGTTCTGAATAATTACCTAATTTTACCTCAATGTCAGTAAGTCATTCATTTTCGGTTTGGCAGGTTTAGAGCTGAAGAACAAGAGAAGAACCACTTATCAGAAAAAACATCATAAACTGACTGGATACAAAATTATGTCTTAATAGTTCCAGTGTTTTGTTTATTAAGATAATGTTTTATATGAAGAGTTTTGTTGCAAAACATGATAACTCAGTTTTAAAAAATTTTGTCAAAACATGTTTATTATTTTCTTATCATGTTATTATTTTGTTTTATGATGCTACTTAGCTGTATTTTTTAAGTTATGAATGTTTAAATCAAAACAAACCAACTGCAGTTGAATTGATATTAATTGGAATGCACAACCAAAAACGAGATTTCTGAAAAATAATATCTCGTTTTGCAACGAAATTTTTCATATATATTTACTCTATGCTTAATAGTACACTGTAATCCCCGATAAGTTCTACTAAGTCGAAAAAAAATAGGCAACTGATTGTCTCTCTTTTTCTAAGTTTATAAACTTAAAGGGGCATGCCACAAGACTTTTTAAAGATGTAAAATAAATCTTTGATGTCCCCAGAGTACATATGTAAAGTTTTAGCTCAAAATGCCCCACAGATAATTTATTATAACATTTTAAAATTTCCACTTTGTAGGTGTGAGCAAAAATGTGTCATTTTGGGGTATGTCTTTTAAAATGCTAATTAGTTGATAAAGCAAACACTGATCACCATAATGGTGGTTTGTTGAAATTGTAACTTAATTTTGCTGGCAAACATTTTCTCTCTCTGCACTAAATAACAGTTTTAATAGGTACATTTTTTGAATAACTATAATTAAATAAAAAAATAATAATTTTTTGTTTATTTCAATTACTACAACTTAAAGTTGGAAAATTTGACAACTTTGAATATTAAAATCCGAGTTAAGAGTACTCAAAATTGGAAAGTGATCACCTAAAACATTTTTAAATAATATTTAAAAATTACAATTAACCTAAAATTAAAAAGTTTATATTTTATTGTATTTCTTATTTATCTACACTATACTTAAAATGACTGTTTTCCCATAAGTGGTGCTCTCTTTACTGAAAACCACATAAAATATCACTTAAAGGGGAGCCATGCTCTCAGGAAGCCAATATTGACATATGAAATAACCTAAACAAACACGCCCCTACCCCAGTAGAATCTGGGCCTTCTTTTGATAGACCTGCCCCACACATACGCAACCCAGGCAACCATGTCTGTTAGTAGACACGCCCCTTACAGCTGATTGGCTACAAGTGTGTTTTGGTACTCGACCAAGCATTTTTTTAAATTAAAGGTGGGATGCAATATTTTAAAGTGCCCGTATTATGAAAAACTCACTTTTTCTGGGTTTTGGGGTGTTATTTTGTGTCTCTGATGCTCCCACACGCATACAAACTTGGAAAAAAATCCATCCATGCTGTTTTGAGTGAGATACAGGTTTCTGAATGTCCTCTGCCTTGACTCTCAGATTGCGGGAGTTCAAACTCAGCTCCGTTGTGACGTAACAAAAAGTTTCGTCACATTCAGTTTGAATTTTCCCGCCCACCACCCCACTCGCAGGTCTCCACCCACCAGGTAGCTAGAGAGCATAGAGCAGTCACTTGAATGAGACCCTCTGTGCTGTTATCATGTCTCACGGAAATAACAGCGCTATTTGGATATTATGGATTATACTCCCACCTACTTTTAAAAACAAAGTTTTAACGTGTGGTTATTGGAACCCGGAGTAATCTTATATACAGTGTGTTACGACGCAAACAGTCCTCAGATTGTAGGCGATAAGACCTTCATGCGAAATCTGATGTAAACAACAGACTATGTATCTATATTTCACGGATTATAAGCATTTGTGGACAAAATGGTAATTGGATGTATTTTATTGGACTTTCATGGATCATTCACACATCTGAAACAGACTGGATTCGATTCGCGATCTTTGTATATCAACAAAAAAAGGTAAGAAGTCACGTTATATTTTGCATGTTGTCATCTTCTGTCACAAAATACTACATTTATGATGCTAGAGCTAAAAGCTTTTTGCCAAACTAACCGAGACCGTAACTGTTACCCCCCGGCTTTTCTGACGAGGTGAGCTTCTAATAACTTTACGGTCCGCATAGATATATACACGGTCCGGACCTCCCGCTAGCTTCTAGCAATTAGCATGCGGTCCACAAGCAGTATACATCCCCCGCCAGGTCTTAATTTCTGTAATTTGCGAAAATAATGCGTTTGAAAATGTTTATAACGGGAATATGTTAGTATTGTCCAGGGAAAATGAGTGTATTGTTCAGACTGCTACATCACAATTTACGCTGGAATCTTTGTGTGTCATGATGAGTTTGACACACCGAGACCGGGCCTTACAGCCCCGGCTTTTCTGACGATGCTAACCCCCGAACGGTCCGGACCTCCCGCTAGCTTCTAGCAATTAGCACGCGGTCCACAAGCAGTATACATCCCCCGCCGGGTCTTAATTTATGTAATTTGCGAAAATAATGCGTTTGAAAGTGTTTTATAATGGGAATATGTTAGCATTGTCCAGGGAAAACGAGTTTGTTGTTGTGACTGCTAACGTAACATCACAATTTACTCAGGAATCATTGTGTGTCATGAGTTTCTTCTCCTGTAGTGTACTTATTAGTGATACTTTTCTGTATGATTTGTCTGTTGGCAACATAAACCGTTAATAATAATAATAATAATAATATATAAAATAATAACACAGGATGGTCTGTACTGCTCACGAGACCACTGAGCATGCGCACGGGCACATGACGTTAGTAGTGGGGCGTGATCAAAGGAGCAGTAGCTCATAAATATGTAAGACTAGCTCAAAACGGCACAATCTGAAATGCCCTGAAACAGAGGCTACTAGAGATGGATAACAATCTTTTCCTACAAGCTATTTCGAGCAAACAACTTTTGAAACATGCTTCATGGAACTCATACACCTATATAACTTGTGGAAAAGCAGTCATAAGATGGGCACTTTAAATTAAAGGCGGGGTGCATTATTTTTGAAAAACTGTTTGTGGAACTCAAAGTGGTGAAATTGTTTAAAACACATATAACCTTTAAGTTCACTAAACTTTTTTCACAGGTTTGAGTATAGTTCACTAATTTTAAATGGACATTGTACTGTTCGGGTTTACAGTGTATAATACTAATAGGTCTGGTGAGATATAAAAGAGCAACAACCAAACAATAAAATCTCAATATCTCATCAAACATCAGCATGCAGCAGATCGTCTATGAGGTGACATCACCAAACCCCAGGTGCAAAATATCACGAGTGCTGTTGAGGTCGGGACACAAATCAGACCCGGCCGGTGACACGTACTGACACTGATAGATCAGACTGAGGAGATGCTCTTAATTACCTTTTAGCTTTACGCTAGAGAGAGAGAGAGAAAGAGAGGTGTGCGATGTCCTCGGCCGAGCCGCAGCTGAGACAGAGACGAATGCGTGAGACTTCCCTCCATCAATCAGCTATTCGGATCCTCTGTGGATCATCTCTCCCTTCCCAGAGGAGAAGAGAAAGCTCCTGTGCTCCCTATATCACTAAGATGAAAGAGAGATTTAACAGAGAGAAAGACTTGGAGGCGGTAAAAGGAGAAAGTGACTGTAAACACGGCGACTGATACGATGACCAGCGGTTATTGATTCTTTCTCTTGTGGTTTAATTACAATTAAAGATCGCAAATTGGCCTGTGGATCATTTTCATCCGTGTCAAGAGAGATGAAGACAAACACTAGCACATCATCTGAGAGGTTTCTTAGGCCATGAGCAACAACACTCTTTTCCAAATTATTATCCAAGAGAAAATAACTTTTGTATAATTTATCCATATGCCCTAAAGCAGTTTATGGATGCATAGACATATATAAAGTATAGATGCACATAGAGACCAGAATTGGCCGATTTTATGCCAGTCAGTCACAACATTTTGATTCCGAGACGGTCATTTTGTTGCCAGTGGCGCAAGCAATAACGTCTCAGCAGTGGAAGCAGCACCCGACCCGTTATTAAACAGCAGCATTAATCTAATTCTGTACCCAGAAAAGTGATCCGTTGGACAAAGGCCTCGACTCAAACGCCCCCACAACTCCCGCCGTAATTACACGGAGGCACTATGGTTTCAAAAGGACACAGTGATTTTCGGCTTCACTTTGATCAGGTGCAAAATGTACAGCGCCGTCACAAGTTCAATGCATTATCATCTTATATTTAAACATCAAATGTCAAGAGATACCAGAGAGCCGTAGAAAAGGTCAGGGCAAGACACAGCTTATCGCTAAAATGATAGCAAAAGACTTAGTACACCAAAGCATTTAACCCTGGAGAACCCAAGAAGATTTTGGGTAGCAGCAATTAACAGCGGCCAAATTTGACCCTGTGGGTTCTCCAAGGTTAAACGTGACTAAAAATGCCCAATTGATGGCGACTGTGGGCGCTTGCCAGTGTTTTTTCAGCTAAGCACTTTGATTGTTATGCTGCGTTCAGACCAGCCGCGGTAGAGGCATCAAGCGTGAGTGATTTCAATATTAAGTTAATGTAAAGACACGTTGACGTTTGGAGCGAATGAGGCGATTAGCACGGCAGACGCGATTCCACCTCATTCGCGCATCTAGTTTGTGCAAATGACGCGAATTGAGCGTTGCTGCGGCAAACGCACGAGTTGAAAAATTTGAACTTTGGCGAATTTCAACTTCCACAGAAGTCCCTCCCATGACGTGAATTTCCGCGTAAATGTCTCGATGACTAGAATTTCATGCGCAACTGAAGCGAGTAAACTCAAAATGTTCAAGCGGCAAACTAGACGCGAATTTGACGTCTCAAACGCGGCTGGTGTGAACCCACGGTTATACTTCTGCTTTGTTTATCTGTCGTTGAATGATGCGCCAGTTGGTTGTTGTGTTATGTGTCCCTTCTCCAATGTGATTGGACAGCCGATTGAGAAGTGACATTGACGAGATGAGAGTTTCACCCAAAGTTTAACATTTTTCAACTCTGGGCCCTCAGCGCCGAGAGCAAAAAGAAACGACAGCTGCTTTTTGGAAAAGTGCGGCGCTTCCTTTGAAAACATCATGGTGTGCAATCCATGTGCTTTGACTGGATGTGTTTTAAAGCATGCTGTTATAATGGTGCACATCCAAAACTTAGTTAAACTTTGTCCAGTACATAACTAACTTTAGGTTTTGCATGTTGTGCAAATAGATGCATGTTGTATAATAAATTGAAGTCGTATCAAGACTGATACGTGAGGTGTGGAGCGTTGCGTAAACTCGACCGGGGTGCACTTTGGGAGTGGACTTCTCCAGTTGCTTTTGAATCATAGTTATGAAGTCATAGGTCATTTGGTCTGCGCAATGCAACACAACATCAACACAACGTCAACACACACCCAGTCTTTACTATGGACCACATACGCTTGTAACACTAACCAATTAGACCTCCATTTGCGCCATAATCACAAAAAATAAATAAATAATCCCACACAATCATCACTTTCATGATCGATCGTCAATGCCACCTACGAGTACTCGCACCCATCCCTACTTATCACACACGCAGCCAGTTACAAGCCAATCACGTAGCAGTAATCAGTTTCACAGACACGATCTAACATCTGAGTCTGAGAGCAATTTATTTTAAGATCTGTTTAAATTAAAGACAATCATGTAATTTAATAATGCAGTTTGGGTGAAAGTGCAATACTTTATGATGAAAAAGCTTTTGTGGATTTTTGTTTGTCGCCTATATGCTGTGAATTATAGTTTTTAGAAAAAAAATCGCAGCAGTCAAAAATCATTATTTGCAGGTCACTACAGACAAATCGGAAATCAGAATCGGTCAAGAAAATTGCAATCGGTGCATTTTTAATATAAAGCAACACAAAGGCTGTGTTTGACCTCTACTTTACAGATGGGGCGGCGTCTCCCAGGACCACAAAGCTCTTGATGTGAAACGCAGTGACCGGCACGTCTACTCTGAGAGCTTTTACCCGCCTATGACAGCGTGTACAGTACCTGGGTCACGATGAGCGTATGTGACAGAGAGCCTGAGGATGTGACGCTACAGTATGCATACTCAAACCTCAGGAGAACACACCAGCAGCTCGCCAGACACCGAGGCGCTATCAGCCATGATAAACCTCTGATGAGGAGTTGAGTTTCCCGTTATCTGATGAAGAGGAGGATGATGGGACACAGCAGCATCCACTGTCAACCACAAAGAGAAAGAGAGAGAGGCCTGTTAGCAAACTCCAGCTATACGTGATTGACTTTCAAAAATCATCTGTGGGAACTCAAATCCTCTCATTAGGTGACGACACATGATCAAGAACAAACATCTTTAATTAAAACACTCTCTGAATGATCAGACTCGAGAATCGTGAGAAAGACCGGAGGATAAACCCGTGTGTCCGTGTGAACCGGGAGAGATGTTGAACGGAGCTCAATTACAGCTCAGTCTAATGGGCTCTGATAAGAGATAAAGACCAACTTTAATGACTTTTGCATTAATGAGTGACGATATTAAAGGGGATTTGGCATCGCTGTTGTTTTCAGGTCTTTTGTGGTTTGGTCTGACTCTGTTTGAAATGTTAAGTAGCGTGAGAGAAGATTTTATGACATATAAAGCAGCTGAGAAATGCTGTGAAACACTTAAATATTAAAATTTTCATACATACAGAGTCAGATTAAACCCTGGGAAATGAATGAACTTTAAATATGGACGTTTCTAGAATATAAGTTTAGTATGCATGTGTATTTCTATTATTCAGTGTTGTGTAGTGGCGCCCTCTTGTGTACAGTGACTGAAATCCATTCCTCTTAATTATTACTAAAAAGACTGAAGGTAAAATATCTTTTATCAAGAGTTATTAAAGTGGCACACCAATGCAGATTTTTCATTGAGTATGTTTAATCTTTATCAGCACTTCATGTCCAACAGTGATAAACCTCTGGGAAATGCCAAAAATAAATGTTATCATGTGAATGGAACAGTTGTCTTATCAACTTAAACACCTTCAAATAGAATTCATGAAGTTTTGTGACCTACTTTAACTATAACCATCATCATTCTTTTTAGTTTAGTTTAAAAACTAAGCAACATAAGACATGTGAAACACCATTAAAATTTAATAGTTAGTTTATGAAACTTTATGAAACAAATGTATAATAAATTATTATTGTTTTTATACTTTAAACATGGTAGTATGGTAATTTGTTGGTTTTCCATTCACTGTCCTTCCTTCAATGTGATGCCCAGAATATGTCAGACCAACGACCACCAGCTGCCCCCGTATAATACTTATCTGTATACATATATATTATGTTTTAATCCCAATAAAATTGTAAATAATCGTATCTATTATATAATATATACTCTATAGAATCAGCTATGTCTGGCTCTCTCCCAAGGTTGTATTTCCCCTCCTAGGACTTTCCCACAGGGGTTTCTCCTAGGGGTTTTTTCCACCCCTGGGGAGTCTGCTAATGTAGCACCCTCTCATATATGTCAAATTATTACTACGCTCATTAGTATGATTAATTTTAACCACTGTATTCTGCTGCTTATCTTTTAAGATTTTTCTGTTTTGTCCTGCATCTATTCATTTAAAGCTGCTTTGAAACAATGAAACAATTGTGAAAAGCACTATATAAATAGAATTGAATTGAATATTGAATTAAAAAATACTTTTGTGATATGCTATTTGTGATATATAAACAGCATTTTGCTAAATATTTTAAAACTACTATTCATGTAGTATTTCTGCTATCATATTAATTAAGGCACTGTATTCAGAATTAGTACTTTAAAAAAGCAAAAGAATAAAAACGGTGACCATTACAATAACCAAAATATATACTTTTATATAATCTATAACCTTATATAGATTTTTAAATCATGGACCTTTGATGTGTAAAAATTTAAATATAAGAAAACAATTTAGACAACACATAAAGCAACTATTAAGTGAATGAGTCTGCATTTTTGTGATTTTCTGTTGTTTTTTTACACTATTATTATTATTATTATTATTATTATTATACAGTTATTGTCTTGTTTTTATACTTTAAACAACTGTATGGTACTTTGTTGGCTCAGAAATACTTGGTTGGTCGATGTCTGGATTGTGATATGATATTTGTGATATATAAACAATATTTTGCCAATTATTTTATAACTACTATTCATGTAGTATTTGTGCTACCATGTTAATTAAAAAAGCAAAGGTTACCAATAAGATATACACTTATATAATCTATAACTTTATATTTTCAATATAATAAAAATATTTATAGACAACACACATAAAGCAAATATTATGTGACCCATCTTCTGTTTTCTACATAAAATCATCTGTGAACATAAAGTGAAAATTTTACCTTGATATCTTTAATATTGAATGAGTAAGATCATTTCAAAGATTGAAATCGACATGAAATCAAACTTCCATGCTCCAAATCTCATGCGATTTCACATACAGGATCACATATATAATAAATAAAATAGGTCTGCATAACAATTAATTAAACTAATTACCATAAAAATGCTTTTGTTTACATAATGTATTTGTGTGTGTATAATAATAAAGAAACATGTGTATTTACATTTTTATATTTATTAATGTATATTATATATAAATATGAATACTTAATATATACATATTTTTTCTTTAAATAATATATATATATATATATAATATAATAATGATGTATATATATATATATATATATATATATGTATGTATATATGTATGTATTTATATATACATCATTATTATACATAATGTACACACACGTATCTGATTTTAAACAAAAACTTTTATTCCGCAAACAATTAGTTGTGATTAATCGCTATGCAACCTTAAATAAAATTAACATTTCATAATTTCATATCTTTTAAGGAGTGCATAATATTGAGCTAACTGAAACCTTTCATAACCTTGTGTCATACTGGACAAACAAACCTGTAATATTAAGCTGATGTGTGTCGGCCTTGACTGTTGTGATATGTGTGTGAATTCACACACCTGTGAGGATCAAACATCTCGGTACAGCGCTGTGACGTCGGCACGAATATATAAAGATCGGATGAAGCGTACAGAATTCAGTGAATCCACTAGAAACATGCTGAGGTTCATGCTGTTGAGTGTGCTGGCTGCTCTGGGTAAGACTTGACTTTCTGATGAGAAAAAACAAGCATCATTTACTTATCCAAGTTGGCAAATGCAGGCAATACAATATACAAATTTAATAATGGCTTTCTTGGTGTGTTGAATGTGTGTTTTATCTTTAGCTTTGGCCGAGCCCAGATATATTGAGGATACCTACGAACAGAGGGTTGTGGGAGGAGAGGTGGCTAAACCCAACTCCTGGCCCTGGCAGGTACATCAGTCTGAATTTAACTATACAAACATACTCTAAAATGCCAACTAGGTTTCTAACTTATGATTGCATTAGTTTAAGGTGGTCAATAAGATCACCTTTTGTACCTGGATCTTTTCTGATGGTTGTATAACTAAACTCTCATTGTGTGTTATCAGATCTCTCTGCAGTATTTGTCCGGTGGAAGTTACTATCACACCTGTGGTGGTACTTTGATCAGACAGAGATGGGTGATGACCGCTGCCCACTGCGTGGACACGTAATACACATACCTAAATCTTATATGGTTTTAAATAGGGCTGCATAACAACTAATCACAAATTAATTTAATTGTTTTGCAGCCCTAGTTTTAAAGGGGACATTTATCAGACTTTTTTAAGATGTAAAATAAATCTTCGGTGTGTCCAGAGTGTGTATGTGAAGATTCAGCTCAAAATACCTCATAGATAATTTATTATAGCTTAATGTTAAAATTGCCACTTTTTAGGTGTGTCCCTTTAAATGCAAATGAGCTAATAAAGCAAATACTGATCACCATAATGGTGGTTAGTTGAAGATAAAACTCAATGCAGTGCCGTGGTTGTATAATGCAGATTAAGATGCTGTATTATAATAATAAAATCATTTTTCGACATGGGGAGCAAAATCTGAATTATTTTTTCACATGCTTGCAAAGAATGGTTTATAAAAAGAGATTTAGTTTTCCTTTTTCACCTTTTTTTAGGTTGATAAAAGCATTTGGGACCTGATTACAGCAATTAAACATAGGAAAAGTCAGATTTTCATGATATGTCCCCTTGGTTGGGTTGTGACAACTTGCCCCACATTATTCCAAAATAGCACTACATAAACAGGAATGACATGTCATGTGTTTCCTGTGCAGACAGAGAACGTGGCGTGTTGTTCTGGGCGACCACGACATCTACAACCAGGAGGGTCGCGAGCAGTACATGACCGTCAGTCAGGTCTACGTCCACCCCAACTGGAACAGCAACAGCGTGGCCTCTGGGTGAGTAACTATAACAACAAACAGCTCAGCCATAAACAAGGGATGCGTCTAAAAGCTTAGATAGCCGACCTGTTGCCTCGTTGCCTCATGATGCAATAACTTCGGCATTTTGGGAAACACATTCGGACAGCCATAATAGGCAGCGTAAAAGAATTCTGTTTAAAATATAAACAGAGAGCGCCTTTGTGATAACTAATCGCATATTTGAAAACTTTAATACTACTTTCTGGCTATAAATGCAATCAAGGTGTAAAAAGTTCAAATAAAACTTTATTTACACTAAATTTGTGCTCCAAATGCTTTATTGGCCGCCATTTCATTTTTTCGAACTCAATCAGCCTCGACCAATCACGTTTCCTGCACGCCCACGCATAAAATTGTGGGATAAAACAATAAAAGTATCTCAGGAGATAAACCTAACATTGGATTCGGACGTGCCTTGATGCCTTAGATTGCTGCCTCGAAAGCAACATTTTAGAGCTTCCGGACGCAGCCAAGGTTCACACCTGTGTTTTTTTTCCAGATATGACATCGCTCTCCTGCGTCTGACCAATGATGCCACCCTCAACTCATACGTTAAGCTGGCCTCTCTGCCCCCATCCGGACAAACCCTGCCCCACAACAACCCCTGTTACATCAGCGGATGGGGCCGCACATCGAGTATGTGACGTCATCACATACACTAAAACGACATTACAATAATTATTTACCATGGTGAAATGTGCTGATTTCTCTTCTGTGTATGCACAGCTGGTGGTTCCCTCTCTGCTCAGCTCAAACAGGCCTATCTCCCCCTGGTGGATCATCAGACCTGTAGCAGCAGTGGCTGGTGGGGCAGCACTGTGAAGAACACCATGGTTTGTGCTGGAGGTGGAAGAGACTCTGGATGCAATGTAAGCACATCACACAACACCTGACAGGGGTATTTAAAGTGTATACGTTTATCCAAATACAAACATTATTTCATAATTTACTCACAATCATCGTATGTAGCCTATATGACTTCCTTTCCTCAGTTGAACACAAACGAATTATATAAAACGTCACGATCTTATTGTGGTAATTAAAAAGCACACACATCCATTAATAATGTCTTCAAAATGACTTTAGTGTGTTCACAAACGTTTTATAAAGCCAATAGATACGGTTGTGAGAGAAAACGATTCATATTTTAAGCTTATTTAGCGGTTGTTACGTTTAAATATGGCGGCACGTCGATGACGTAGGCTATTTCATTGGTTCTCGCGTGTCTCGTGCCATATGCGTGTTTCGTCATAATAAGCCTAAACATTAAAATAAAATTTAATAAATTAAAATGAAGTGTAATATTTACATTTTACTGCCTTCTGATAGTTAAAACCGTTACCAAAATTAACCACATTTGTTTTATTAAAGACGTAAATATATTTTTGGTGTATTGATTTCTATTAGCAAAACGATGTGTTTACTACAGTAACCATGTTTTTTTAACTGTAGTAAAACATGGTTAATTTTCTTAAAGGTAATTACAGTGCTAACAAAATTGCAGTATTGGGAAACACCAACGAGAATAAGCATTACATAAATCATGTATACTGTATATAAAAAATATATATTAGGGCTTTGCAAAGATTAATAGCGATTAATCACATTCAAAATAAAAGTTATTTGTTTTTACATAATATATGAGTGTGTGTACTGTCATATTTTTTTTATTTATATATACATTTATATATATATATATATATATATATATATATATATATATATATATATATATATATATATATATATATATATATATATATATATAATCTCCATTGTATCTCCATATTTTGTCAATTTCATTTTTTGTCATATCTAAACTCTAACCCTAATTATTATTGGT